>NW_027554256.1:43463-78255 GCF_045843805.1 Urocitellus parryii
TATGGAGTACACATATTTGGAACCTCTAAAATCGAAACACGGTTACTGCTAGCTCTTTGAACCTTGACACAATACAGTAGTTCCTTGTACTGTCTCTTTGGTTTGTTTCCTATTGATGTAGCCCCAAACAGAGACTGGCGAAAATCAATTTCATTGAAAGGGGTTGCCAACTTCCCAAAACTATGAGTTTCCTGAAATCTCAGCAAACATTTTTTCACCCAATCGTGATGATACTTTCATGTAATGATCAGTACACCATTCCCACTTGGCTCACCAAATTTCGTTGTTCTACGTGAAACCGTTCCTTTGCAGTGACCGTTTTCATTTTTAGGTTTCCCTGTGTTTTCTCCTATATGGATACAAGCAGTTGGAACTCTAAATCAAACACGGTTTGTGCTAGCTCTTCGAAACTATGCACAATAACGTAATTCCAAGTTCTATATCTATGGTTTGTTTCCTATTGATATAGCACCAAGGAGAGGCTGAGGAAAATCACTTTCATTGAAAGGGGTTGCAAACCTTCCCCAAAACTGCCAGTTTCCTGAAATCTCACCAAACATTTTTTCACCCATTCTTGATGATACTTACATGTAATTATCAGTACAAAAATCCCTATTGGCTCACCAAATTTCTTTCTTCTAGGTTAAACCGTTCGTTTGCTGTGACCGTTTTCAATTTTAGGTTTCACTCTGTTTTTTTCCTATATGGAAACAAGCAGTTGGAACTCTAAATCAAACACGGTTTGTGCTCGCTCTTTGAAATTATGCACAATAAAGTAGTTACAAGTTCTATATCTATGTTTCTTTTTTTTTTTTTTTTCGTATTGATATTGCCCCAAGCAGAGACTGAGGAAAAACATTTTCATTGAAAGGGGTGGCCAAGCTTCCCCAAAACTACCAGTTTACTGAAATCTCAGCAAATATTTTTACACCCAAACTTGATGATACGTTCAGGAAATGATCAGTACACCACTCCCACTTGGCTCACCAAATTTCGTTCTTCTAGGTTAAACCGTTCGTTTGCTGTGACCGTTTTCATTTTTAGGTTTCACACTCTTTTCTCCTATATGGATACACATATTTGGAACTCTAAATCAAACACGGTTTGTGCTAGCTCTTTCAAACTTAACACAATACAGTAGTTCCAAGTACTATCTCTTTGGTTTGTTTCCTATTGATATAGCCCCAAGCAGAGACTGGCGAAAATCACTTTCATTGAAAGGGGTTGCCAACATTCCCAAAACAATGAGTTTCCTGAAATCTCAGCAAACATTTTTTTCACCCAATCGTGATGATACTTTCAGGTAATGATCAAGACTCCATTCCCACTTGGCTCACCAAATTTCGTTCTTCTAGGATAAACCGTTCGTTTGCAGTGACCGTTTTCATTTTAGGTTTCACTGTGTTTTCTCCTATATGGATACAAGTTGTTGGAATTCTAAATCAAACAAGGTTTGTGCTAGCTCTTTGAAAGTATGCACAATAACGTAGTTCCAAGTTCTATATCTATGTTTTGTTTCCTATTTATATAGCCCCAAGCAGAGACTGAGGAAAATCACTTTCATTGAAAGTTGTTGCCAAGCGTCCCCAAAATTACGAGTTTCCTGAAATCACAGCAAACATTTTTTCACCCAATCGTGATGATACTTTCAGGTAATGATGAGTACACAATTCCCACTTGGCTCATCAAATTTCTTTCTCCTAGGTTAATCCGTTCGTTTGCTGAGACCATTTTCATTTTAAGGTTTCACTCTGTTTTCTCCTATATGGATACATGCAGTTGGAACTCTAAATCAAACAGGGTTTGTGCTAGCTCTTCGAAACTATGCACAATAAAGTAGTTCCAAGTTCTATATCTATGATTTGTTTCCTATTGATATAGACCAAGCAGAGACTGAGGAAAATCACTTTCATTGAAAGGGGTTGCCAAGCTCCCCCAAAACTACCAGTTTCCTGAAATGTCAGCAAACATGTTTTAACCCAATCTTGATGATACGTTCAGGAAATGATCAGTACACCATTCCCTCATGGCTCACCAAATTTCGTTCTTCTAGGTTAAACCGTTTGTTTGCAGTGACCGTTTTCATTTTTAGGTTTCACACTGTTTTCTCCTATATGGATACAAGCAGTTGGGACTCTAAAGAAAACACTTTTGGTGCTCGCTCTTTGAAATTATGCACAATAACGTAGTTCCAAGTTCTGTATCTATGGTTTGTTTCCTATTGATATTACCCAAGCAGAGACTGAGGAAAATCACTTTCATTGAAAGTGGTTGCCAAGCTTCCCCAAAACTACCAGTTTCCTAAAATCTCAGCAAACATTTTTTCACCCGATCGTGAAGGTACTTTCAGGTAATATCAGTACACCATTCCCACGTGGCTCACCAAATTTCTTTCTTCTACGTTAAACAGTTCGTTTGTAGTGACTGTTTCATTTTTAGGTTTCACACTGTTTTCTCCATATGGATACAAGCAGTTGGAACTCTAACGCAAACAGGGTTTGTGCTAGCTCTTTGAAAATATTCACAATAACGTAATTCCAAGTTCTATATCTATGGTTTGTTTCGTATTGATATAGGCCCAAGGAGAGACTAATGAAAATCACTTTCATTGAAAGGGGTTGCCAAGCTTCCTCAAAACTACGAGTTTCCTGATATCTCAGCAAACATTTTTTCACCCAATCTTGATGATACTATCAGGTAATGATCAGTACACAATTCCCTCTTGGCTCACCAAATTTCTTTCTTCTAGGTTAAACCGTTCGTTTGCTGTGACCGTTTTCATTTTTAGGTTTCAATGTGTTTTCCTCTATATGGATACATGCAGTTGGAACTCTAAATCAAACACTGTTTGTGCTAGCTCTTTGAAACGATGCACAATAAAGTAGTTCCACGTTCTATCTCTATGCTTTGTTTCCTATTGGTGTAGCCCTATGCAGAGACTGGCGAAAATACCTTTCATTGAGAGGGGTTGCCAAGGTTCCCCAAAACTACGAGTTTCCTGAAATCTCAGCAACATTTTTTCACCCAATCGTGATGATACTTTCATGTAATGATCAGTACACCATTCCCACTTGGCTCACCAAATTTCGTTCTTCTAGGTTAAACCGTTCGTTTGCAGTGACCGTTTTCATTTTTAGGTTTCCCTGTGTTTTCTCCTATATGGATACAAGCTGTTGGAACTCAAAATCAAACACAGTGTGTGCTAGCTCTTTGAAACTATGCACAATAAAGTAGTTGAAGTTCTATATCTATGGTTTGTTTCCTATTGATATAGCCCCAAGCAGAGACTGAGGAAAGTCATTTTCTTTGAAAGGGGTTGCCAAGCTACCTGAAAACTACGAGTTTCCTGAAATCTCAGCAAACATTTTTTCACCCAATCTTGATGATACATTCAGGAATGATCAGTACACCAATCCCACTTGGCTCACCAAATTTCGTTCTTCTCGGTTAAACCGTTCATTTGCTGTGACCGTTTTCATTTTAAGGTTTCACTCTGTTTTCTCCTATATGGATACATGCAGTTGGAACTCTAAATCAAACACGGTTTGTGCTAGCTCCTTGAAAATATACACAATAAAGTAGTTCCAAGTTCTATATCTATGGTTTGTTTCTATCCATATAGCCCCAAGCAGAGACTGAGGAAAATCACTTTCATTGAAATGGGTTGCCATGCTTCCCCAAAACTACCAGTTCCCGAAAATCTCAGCAAACATTTTTCACCCAATCTTGATGGTACTTTCAGGTAATGATCACTACACCATTCCCACTTGGCTCACCAAATTTCGTTCTTCTAGGTTAAACCGTTCGTTGGCAGTGACCGTTTTGGTTTTTAGGTTTCACACTGTTCTCTACTATATGGATACACATAGTTGGATCTCTAAATCAAACACGGTTTCTGCTAACTCTTTGAAACATGACACAATACAGTAGTTCCAAGTTCTATCTCTATGGGTTGTTTCGTATTGATGTAGCCCTATGCAGAGACTAGCGAAAGTCACTTTCATTGAAAGGGGTTGCCAACTTCCCCAAAACTATGATTTTCCTGTAATCTCAGCACACATTTTTTCAACCAATAGTGATGATACTCTCAGGTAACCATCAGAACACAATTCCCACTTGGCTAACCAAATATCGTTCTTCTAGGTTAAACCATTCGTTTGCTGTGACAGTTTCCATTTTAAGGTGTCACTGTGTTTTCTCGTATATAGATACATGCAGTTGGAACTCTAAATCAAACACGGTTTGTGCTAGCTCTTTGAAACTATACACAAAAAAGTAGTTGCAAGTTCTATATCTATGGTTTGTTTCTTGTTGATACAGCCCCAAGCAGAGACTGAGGAAAATCACTTTCATAGAAAGGGGATGTCAAGATTCCCCAAAACTACGAGTTTCCTGAAATCTCAGCAAACATTTTTTCACCCAATCTTGATGATACGTTCAGAAAATGATCAGTACACCAATCCCACTTGGCTCACCAAATTTCATTCTTCTAGGTTAAACCATTCGTTTGCTGTTCCGTTTTCAATTTTAGGTTTCACACTGTTTTCTCCTATATGGATACACATAGTTGGAACTCTAAATCAAACACGGTTTGTGCTAGCTCTTTGAAAATTGACACAAAAAAGTACTTCCAAGTTCTATCTCTATGGTTTGTTTCCTATTGATGTAGCCCTATGCAGAGACTGGCGAAAGTCACTTTCATTGAAAGGGGTTGCCAACTTCCCCAAAACTATGAGTTTCCTGAAATCTCAGCAAACATTTTTTCACCCAATCGTGATGATACCTTCAGGTAATGATCAGTACACCATTCCCACTTGGCTCACCAAATTTCGTTCTTCTAGGTTAAACGGTTCGTTTGCAGTGACCGTTTTCATTTTTAGGTTTCACAGTGTTTTCTCCTATATGGGTACATGTAGTTGGAACTCTAAATCAAACACGGTTTGTGCTAGCTCTTTGAAACTACGCACAATAAAGTAGTTCCAATTTCTATCTCTATGCTTTGTTTCCTATTGATGTAGCCCTATTCAGAGACTGGCGAAAATCACTTTCAATGAAAGGGGTTGCCAAGCTTCCTCAAATCTACGAGTTTCCTGAAATTTCAGCAACCATTTTTTCACCCAATCTTGATGATACTTTCAGGTAATGATCAGTACACATTTCCTTCTTGGATCACCCAATTTCTTTCTTCTAGGTTAAACCGTTCCTTTGCTGTGAAAGTTTTCATTTTAAAGTTTCACTCTGTTTTCTCCTATATAGATACATGCAGTTGGAACTCTCAGTCAAACACGGTTTGTGCTAGCTCTTTGAAACTATGCACAATAAAGTAGTTCCAAGTTCTATATCTATGGTTTGTTTCCTATTGATATAGCCCCAACCAGAGACTGAGAAAAATCACTTTCATTGAAAGGGGTTGCCAAGGTTCCTCAAAACTAAGTGTTTCCTGAAATCTCAGCAAACAATTTTTCACCCAATCTTGATGGCACTTTCACGTGATGATCACTACACTCCCACTTGGCTCACCAAATTTCTTTCTTCTAGGTAAAACTGTTCGTTTGCAGTAACCGTTTTCATTTTAAGGTTTCACCCTGTTTTCTCCATATGGATAAAAGCTGTTGGAACTAAAAATCAAACATGGTTTGTGCTAGCTCTTTGAAACTATGCAATATAAAGAAGTTCAAGTTCTATATCTATGTTTTTTTTTCCTATTGATATAGCCCCAAGCAGTGACTGAGGAAAATCATTTTCTTTGAAAGGGGTTGCCAAGCTTCCTGAAAAATACGAGTTTCCTGAAATCTCAGCAAACATTTTTTCACCCAATCTTGATGATACGATCAGAAAATGATCAGTACACCAATACCACTTGGCTCACCAAATTTCGTTCTTCTAGGTTAAACCGTTCATTTGCTGTGACCGTTTTCATTTTAAGGTTTCACTCTGTTTTCTCCGATATGGATACAAGCAGTTGGGACTCTAAAGAAAACACGGTTTGTGCTAGCTCTTTGAAAATTGACACAATAACGTAGTTCCAAGTTCTATCTCTTTGTTTGTTTCCTATTGATGTAGCCCTATGCAGAGACTGGCGAAAATCACTTTCATTGAAATTGTTGCCAAATTTTCCAAAACTATGAGTTTCCTGAAATCTCATCAAACATTTTTTCACCCAATCTTTATGATACTTTCAGGTAATGATCAGTACACCATTCCCACTTGGCTCACCAAATTTCGTTCTTCTATTATAAACCGTTCGTTTGCAGTGACCGTTTTCATTTTTAGGTTTCACTGTGTTTTCTCCTATATGGACACATGTAGTTGGAACTCTAAATCAAACATGGTTTGTGATAGCTCTTTGAAACTATGCACAATAAAGTAGTTCCAAGTTCTATATTTATGGTTTCTTTCCTATTGATATAGCCCCAAGAAGAGACTGAGGAAAATCACTTTATTTGAAAGGGGTTGCGAAGCTTCCCAAAAAATACGAGTTTCCTGAAATCTCAGCAAACATTTTTCACCCAATCTTGATGATTCTTTCAGGAAATGATCAGTACACCATTTCCACTTGGCTCACCAAACTTTGTTCTTCTAGGTTAAACCATTCGTTTGAAGTGACAGTTTTCATCTTTAGGTTTCACACTGTTTTCTTTTATATGGATACAGATAGTTGGAACTCTAAATCAAACACGGTTTCTGCTAGCTCTTTGAAACTTGACACAATACAGTAGTTCCAAGTTCTATCTCTTTGGTTTGTTTCCTATTGATGAAGCCCAATGCAGAGACTGGCAAAAATCACTTTCATTGAATGGGGTTGCCAACTTCCCAAAAACTATGAGTTTCCTGAAATCTCAGCAAACATTTTTTCACCCAATCGTGATGATACTTTCAGGTAATGATCAGTACACCAATCCCACTTGGCTCACCAAATTTCGTTCTTCTAGGTTAAAACGTACGTTTCCAGTGACCGTTTTCAATTTTAGGTTTCACTGTATTTTCTCCTTTATGGATACAAGCAGTTGGAACTCTAAATCAAACACGGTTTGTGCTAGCTCTTTGAAACTATGCACAAAAAATTAGTAACAAGTTCTATATCTATGGTTTGTTTCCTATTGATACAGCCCCAAGCAGAGACTGAGAAAAATCACTTTCATTGAAAGGGGATGTCAAGCTTCCCCAAAACTACAAGTTTCCTGAAATCTCAGCAAACATTTTTTCACCCAATCTTGATGATACGTTCAGAAAATGATCAGTACACCAATCCCACTTGGCTCACCAAATTACTTTCTTCTAGGTTAAACCGTTCGTTTGCTGTGACCGTTTTCATTTTAAGGTTTCACTCTGTTTTCTCCTATATGGATACAAGCAGTTGGAAATCTAAAGAAACATGGTTTGTGCTAGCTCATTGAAACTATGTACAATAAAGGAGTTCCAAGTTCTATATCTATGGTTTGTTTCCTATTGATATTACCCAAGCAGAGACTGAGGAAAATCACTTTCATTGAAAGGGGTTGCCAAGCTACCTCAAAATTACGAGTTTCCTGAAATCTCAGCAAACATTTTTTTCACCTTATCTTGATGATACTTTCAGGTAATGATTAGTACACAATTCGTTCTTGGCTCACCAAATTTATTTCTTCTAGGTTAAACTGTTCATTTGCTGTGACCATTTTCATTTTAAGGTTTCACACTGTTTTCTCGTGTATGGATACATGCAGTTGGAACTCTAAATCAAACACGGTTTTTGCTAGCTCTTTGAAACTATGCACAAAAAAAGTAGTTCCAAGATGTATGTCTATGGTTTGTTTTCTATCGATATAGCCCCAAGCAGAGACTGAGGAAAATCACTTTCATTTAAAGGGGTTGCCATGCTTCCCCAAAACTACCAGTTCCCGAAAATCTCAGCAAACATTTTTCACGCAATCTTGATGGTACTTTCAGGTGATGATCACTACACCATTCCCACTTGGCTCACCAAATTTCGTTCTTCTAGGTTAAACCGTTCGTTTGCAGTGACCGTTTTCATTTTTATGTTTCATGTGTATTCTCCTATATGGATACATGTTTTTGGAACTCTAAAACAAACACGGTTAGTGCTAGCTCTTTGATATTTGGCACAATAAACTAGTTCTAAGTTCTGTCTCTATGGTTTGTTTCCTATTGATGTAGCCCTATGCAGAGACTGGCGAATATCACTTTCATTGAAAGGGGTTGCCAAGCTTCCCCAAAACTATGATTTTCCTGAACTCAGAAAATATTTTTCCACCCCATTGTGATGATACTTTCAGGTAATGATCAGTACACCATTCCCACTTGGCTCACCAAATTTCGTTCTTCTAGGTTAAACCGTTTGTTTGCTGTGAAGGTTTTCATTTTTAGGTTTCACACTGTTTTCTTCTATATGGATACATGGTGTTGGAACTCTAAATCAAACACGGTTTGTGCTAGCTCTTTGAAACTATGCACAATAAAATAGTTCCCAGTTCTATCTCTACGGTTTGTTTCCTATTGATGTATCCCTATGCAGAGACTGGGGAAAATCACTTTCATTGAAATTGGTTGCCAACTTCCTCAAAACTATGAGTTTCCTGAAAACTGAGGAAACATTTTTTCACCCAAAAGTGATGATACTTTCAGGTAATGATCAGTACACCATTTCCAATTGGCTCACCAAATTTCGTTCTTCTAGGTTAAACCATTCCTTTCCTGTGACCGTTTACATTTTAAGGTTTCACTCTGTTTTCTCCTATATGGATACATGCATTTGGAACTCTAAATCAAACACGGTTTGTGCTAGCTCTTTGAAACTATGCACATTAAAGTAGTTCCAAGTTCTATATCTATGGTTTGTTTCCTATTGATATAGCCCCAAGCAGAGACTGTGGAAAATCACTTTCATCTAAAGGGGTTTCCAAGCTTCCTCAAAACTACCAGTTTCCTGAAATCTCAGCAAACGTTTTTTCACCCAATCTTGATGACACTTTCAGGTAATGATCAGTACTCAATTCCCTCTTGGCTCACCAAATTTCTTTCTTCTAGGTTAAACCATTCGTTTGCTGTGACCCTTTTCATTTTAAGGTTTCACTCTGTTTTCTCCTATATGGATACATGCAGTTGGAATTCTAAATCAAACACGGTTTGTGCTAGCTCTTTGAACCTTGGCACAATGAAGTAGTTCCAAGTTCTATCTCTATGGTTTGTTTCCTATTGATGTAGCCCTATGCAGAGACTGGCGAAAATCACTTTCATTGAAAGGGGTTGCCACGCTTCCCCAAAACTACGAGTTTCCTGAAATCTCAGAAAACATTTTTTCACCCAATCTTCATGATACTTTCAGGTTTTGAACAGTACACCAATCACACTTGGCTCACCAAATTTTGTTCTTCAAGTTTAAACCGTTCGTTTGTTGTGACAGTTTTCATTTTAAGGTTTCATTCTCTTTTCTCCTATATGGATACATGTAGTTGGAACTCTAAATCAAACACGATTTGTGCTACCTCTTTGAAATTTCGCACAATGAACTAGTTCCAAGTTCTATATCTATGGTTTGTTTCCTATTGATATAGCCCCAATCTAAGACTGAGGAAAATAACTTTCATTGAAATGGGTTGCCAAGCTTCCTCAAAACTACAAGTTTCCTGAAATCTCAGCAAAGATTTTTTCACCCAATCTGGATGATACTTTCTGGTAATGATCAGTACACCATTCCCAATTGGCTCACCTAATTTCGTTCTTCTAGGTTAAACCGTTCGTTTGATGTGACCGTTTTCATTTTTAGATTTCACTCTGTTTTCTCCTATAAGGATACATGTAGTGGAACTCTAAATCAAACACGGTTTGTGCTAGCTCTTTGAAACTTGACACAATAAATTATTTCCAAGTTCTATCTCTATGGTTTGTTTCCTATTGATGTAGCCCTATGAAGAGACTGTCGAAAATCACTTTCATTTTAAGGGGTTGCCAAGCTTCCCCAAAAGTACGAGATTCCTGAAATCTCAGCAAATTTTTTTTTCACCCAATCGTGATGATATGTTCAGGTAATGATCAGTACTCAATTCCCACTTGGCTCACCAATTTTCGTTCTTCTAGGTTAAACCGTTCGTTTGTAGTGACCGTTTTCATTTTTAGGTTTCACTCTATTCTCCTATATGGATACATGTAGTTGGAACTGTAAATCAAACACGATTTGTGCTACCAATTTGAAATTTCGCACAATGAACTAGTTCCAAGTTCTATCTTTATGGTTTGTTTCCTATTGATATAGCCCCAAGCTAAGACTGAGGAAAATAACTTTCATTGAAATGGGTTGCCAAGCTTCCTCAAAACTACAAGTTTCCTGAAATCTCAGCAAACATTTTTTCACCCAATCTTGATGATACTTTCTGGTAATGATCAGTACCCCATTCCCACATGGCTCACCAAATTTCCTTCTTCTAGGTTAAACCGTTCGTTTGATGTGACCGTTTTCATTTTTAGATTTCACTCTGTTTTCTCCTATAAGGATACATGTAGTTGGAACTCTAAATCAAACACGGTTTGTGCTAGCTCTTTGAAACTTGACACAATAAATTAGTTCCAAGTTCTGTCTCTATGGTTTGTTTCCTATTGATGTAGTCAAAAGCAGAGACTGAGGAAAATCACATTCATTGAAAGGGGTTGCGAAGGTTCCCCAAAACAACCAGTTTCCTGAAATCTCAGCAAACATTTTTTCACCCAATCTTGATGATACGTTCAGGTAATGATCAGTACACAATTCCCTCTTGGCTCACCAAATTTCTTTCTTCTAGGTTAAACCGTTCCTTTGCTGTGACCGTATTTATTTTAAGGTTTCACTCTGTTTTCTCCTATATGGATACATGTAGTTGGAACTCTAAATCAAACACGGTTTGTGCTAGTTCTTTGAAACTATGCACAAAAATGTAATTCCAAGTTCTTTCTCTATGGTTTGTTTCCTATTGATATAGCCCCAAGCAGAGACTGTGGAAAATCACTTTCATTGAAAGGGCTTGCCAAGCTTGCTAAAACTACGACTTTCCTGAAATCTCTGCAAACATTTTTTCACCCAATCTTGATGATACGTTCAGGAAATGATCAGTACACCAATCCCAGTTGGCTCTCCAAATTTCGTTCTTGTACGTTAAACTGTTCCTTTGCTGTGACGTTTTTCATTTTTAGGTTTCACACTGTTTTCTCCTATATGGATACACATATTTGGAACTCTAAATCAAACACGGTTTGTGCTAGCTCTTCGAAACTTGACACAATAAAGTGTTTCCAAGTTGTGTCTCTATGGTTTGTTTCCTATTGATGTAGCCCTATGCAGAGACTGGCGAAAATCACTTTCATTGAAAGGGGTTGCCAAGCTTCCCCAAAACTATGAGTTTCCTGAAATTTCAGCAAACATTTTTTCACCCAATCTTGATGATACTTTCAGGTTTTGAACAGTACTCAAATCCCACTTGGCACACCAAATTTTGTTCTTCTAGGTTAAACCGTTCGTTTGCTGTGACCGTTTTCATTTTAAGGTTTCACTCTGTTTTCTCCTATATGAATACATGTCTTTGTAACTCTAAATCAAACACGGTTTGTGCTATCTCTTTGAAATTTGGCACAATGAACGAGTTCCAAGTTCTATATCTATGGTTTGTTTCCTATTGATATAGCCTTCAGCAGAGACTGAGGAAAATCCCTTTCATTGAAAGGGGTTGCCAAGCTTCCTCAAAACTACAAGTTTCCTGAAATCTCAGCAAACTTTTTTTCACCCAATCTTGATAATACGTTCAGGTAATGATCAGTACACCAATCCCACTTGGCTCACCAATTTTCGTTCTTCCAGTTCAAACCGTCCATTTACAGTGACTGTTTTCATTTTTAGGTTTCACTCTGTTTTCTCCTATATGGATACATATTTTTGGAACTCTAAAACAAACACGGTTAGTGCTAGCTCTTTGAAATTTGGCACAATAAAATAGTTCCAAGTTCTTTATCTATGGTTTGTTTCCTATTGATATAGCCCGAAGCATAGACTGAGGAAAATCACTTTAATTGAAAGGGGTTGTCAAGCTTTCTCAAAACAATGAGTTTCCTGAAATCTCAGCAAGCATTTTTTCACCCAATCTTGATGATAATTTCAGGTAATGATCAGTACAAAATTCCCACTTGGCTCACCAAATTTCGTTCTTCTAGGTTAAACCGTTCCTTTGCTGTGACCGTTTTAATTTTTAGGTTTCACTCTGTTTTCTCCTATTGGATACATGTAGGTGGAACTCTAAATCTAACACGGTTTGTGCTAGCTCTTTGAAACTTGACACAATAAAGTAGTCCCAAGTTCTATCTCTATGGTTTGTTTCCTATTGATTTAGCCCTATGCAGAGACTGAGGAAAATCACTTTCATTGAAAGGGGTTTGCAAGCTTCCTCAAAACTACGAGTTTCCTGAAATATCAGCAAACATGTTTTCACCCAATTTTGATGATACTTACAGGTTTTGTACAGTACACCAATCCCACTTGGCTCACCAAATTTTGTTCTTCTAGGTTAAACCTTTCGTTTGCTGTGACCGTATTCATTTTAAGGTTTCACTCTGTTTTCTCCTATTGGATACATGTAGGTGGAACTCTAAATCAAACACGATTTGTGCTACCTCTTTGAAATTTGGCACATTGAACTAGTTCCCAGTTCTATATCTATGGTTTGTTTCCTATTGATATAGCCCCAAGCTAAGACTTTGGAAAATCACTTTCATTAAAAGGGGTAGCCAAGCTTCCTCAAAACTACAAGTTTCCTGAAATCTCAGCAAACATTTTTTCACCCAATCTTGATGATACTTTCAGGTAATGATCAGTACACCATTCCCACTTGCCTCACCTAATTTCGTTCTTCTAGGTTAAACCATTCGTTTGCTGTGACCGTTTTCATTTTAAGGTTTCACTCTGTTTTCTCCTATATTGATACATGTTTTTGGAACTCTAAATCAAACACGGTTAGTGCTAGCTCTTTGAACCTTGAGACAATAAGGTAGTTCCAAGTTCTATCTCTATGGTTTGTTTCCTATAGATGTAGCCCTATGCAGAGACTGGCGAAAATCACTTTCATTGAAAGGGGTTGCCACGCTTCCCCAAAACTACGAGTTTCCTGAAATCTCAGCAAACATTTTTTCACCCAATCTTGATGATACTTTCAGGTTTTGAACAGTACAACAATCCCACTTGGCTCACCAAATTTTGTTCTTCAAGTTTAAACCGTTCGTTTGCTGTGACAGTTTTCATTTTAAGGTTTCACTCTCTTTTCTCCTATATGGATACATGTAGTTGGAACTCTAAATCAAACACGATTTGTGCTACCTCATTGAAATTTCGCACAATGAACTAGTTCCAAGTTCTATATCTATGGTTTGTTTCCTATTGATATAGCCCCAAGCTAAGACTGAGGAAAATTGTGGTGAGCCGTTTCTGTGAACTGTGGCCGCCATTACAAGATGGAGCTGGTTTCCCCTGTAGTCTGTGACAAACAACTCCTTATCAGAATGAGTTGGCACGCTGTGACTTGGCACCCTATGAGAAAAGTCCACGTGGCAGTTGTGCATTGGGTCTTTATCTGATTTATTAAGGCTGGGGCACACGGGAGTAGTAGTAGTGGCAGTAGTAGTAGCAGTAGTAGTAGTGGCAGTAGGAGTAGCAGTAGAAGCTAAAAGACATGTCAATACAAAGGCCTGAATAAACAGCTGAAAGAAGAAAAAGTATCAAGGACCTGAATAAACTGCTGAGAGAAGATTCCTGAGTTGCGTCTTCCTTGCGGGAAAGGGGTCGCGACAAGTGGCGCCGAGACCCGGGAACCAGAACTTTCAGTCAGTCAGGGGTGGTGCACCGGTTAGTCCCAGGTAAGTGGGATCTGCGATCAAAGCAGGGATAGTCCCAGTAAGTGGGATCCGCGTCCAAAGCGGGGTCAGCTCCTCTACAAAGAAAGAGAGAGCCTCATATTTATTGCAGCTGCACTGTGTACTTTCACTTTTGTTTTCTGTGTTTCTTTTGTTGTGTCATTTCGCTTTTGTTTTTTGTGTTTCTTTTGTTGTTGTGTCCTCTGTAGATAAAGAGAGAGCGGGGAAAAAATAAATAAATAAATAAGACGCTCCTCTGTAGATAAAGAGAGAGCGGGGTTTTGTATTTTCACTTTCTTTATACTGCTTGGAACAGTATGGGTGCTACTCCCTCAAGCCCGATTTTGCTGGCCTTGGATGGGTTACTGCGTTCTAAGGGACTTAAAGTGAAGCGGAGCACATTACAGAGGTTTTTAGAAGAGACTGACTCTGTAGCTCCTTGGTTTGCTTTTTCAGGGAGTCTCATGATTCCCAGTTGGGACAAATTAGGGAAAGATCTGGATTTCGCTTACAAACAAGGAACTTTAAGGGGCGGTACCATTCCGCTTTGGAAATTAGTGAGGGGGTGTATAATGGATGGTAAATGCCAGAAAGCTGTGAGCGAGGGTCAGGCCGTTCTTGAGCAATTGCATGAAGAAAAATCGGAGGGGTCACAAAGCGAGGTAACAGAAAGTCTTAGGAGTAAGAGTGGTGAACAGATAAGGGAGTCTGAAGTTAAACAGAGGAGAAGGCTCTATCCGGACTTGACTGAGTTAAAAACTCCCAAGGACACAAGTAGCTCGGACAGTTCTGAGGAATTAGATCCACCCTAGCCGCTCTCAACCCCGCCTTCTCATCTTCCCCCTCCCTATCAGGCCCACAGAAAAGTCTTAATTGACCTTCTCCAGAATATTCACCATGGCTTATTTTAGGACTTTCAGCAAAAAGAATCTCTACAAAAAGTTTTAATGTAGATAAACTTCCTATTTTCATGTTGCCCTGTTTTATTTGGCTACTGTCTAAAAAAATCAGCATTCCAGGCACTGGACACTCCCTTACTAGTTTTTTCACAAAAATATGTAACAAGGCCTCTGGCCTTGAGCTGGGCTTCACAGTGCTGACTACATTTCTAAGATAAGGGAGTTACTAACTGGGCTCCATGGTAACAGCTGGCAGGAGGAAGAATTGGAAAGGGAGATAGAGGAACTGGAGGGTCGATTGAAAAAGTCAAGATTTAAAGCACCTACAGCCCCGATCGCTGTCACGCTCCCTCCTTATAACCCCGATTGGGACAAGGACAACCCCAGAAGGCTGGGGGGGTGTTCAGTGGCAGCCTAAGAAGGCCCAAACTTCCCAGTAATTGAAAACTTGGATGCCGATGGACAGCCGGCCAGAGTACATGTTTCTTTAGCCTTTAAGGATATTAAACAACTAAAGGAGGCAGTTACTAATTACGGATCCCATGCCCCCTTTACATTGACTCTCTTCGAGTCTTTCTCTGCCAATCAGCTGACACCTAGTGACTGGCAACAGCTTTGCATGGCTGTGTTGTCCGGAGGGGATTTTTTGTTGTGGAAAAGTGAAAATCAAGAGAGGTGTCGCGAGCTAGCCCGAGTCAATCAGGACGCCGGCTTCCCACGGCATAACCTTGAAATGTTAACAGGCTTGGGACAATATGCTATCATAAATCAACAAATTAATTATAATCCTGGGGTCTATGCTCAGATAGCTACAGCAGCCATTTAGGCTTGGAAGGCTCTACCTATTTCAAATGCTAAAACAAAAATTTCAAAAATTGCTCAAGGACCCTTTGAGCCTTATTCTGACTTCATTGCCTGATTGATACAGGTAACAGAAAAAAATATTCCCTAACTTGGAACAAGCCATGCCGGTCATTAAGCAATTGGCTCTTAAAAATGTAAACTCCTATTGCCAAAATGCTATTAAATCTACCAGAGCAAAGAGTGTTGATGACATGATTCGAGCTTGTAAGGATATTGATGGAGCTCATATTACTGGACAGGTTCTGGCCGCTGCCCTCAAAACAGGAACAGGGGCCCGCCCCAAGGTCTACTGGGCAATCCAGGGACAGAATGGTGCCCCGGGGAGTAGGTGACTTTGTCACCTCCCACGGACCAACCCCTTTCTATCTGTAGACTCCCTAGGGGAATGCCAGGAAGTACAGGATGTACAACTGCAACCGCAGGTCGCAGAGACAGAACAAGCTGCTACCGCAGTAAGATCTTGGCCAGGCGGGGGAAAATGCAGACAAAATCAAACAAAATACAATCGGCTAAGAAAACTTGGAGAACTTTTGCCCCGAAAATGGGCAACGGACTCCATATTGTTTGCATCACCATGGTAACCATGGGGTGCCTGGCCGGCATAGCTGCTTCCTGGTCCACCTCCCACACTTTTGCGGGCTTCTGATTGGTTCTTCCACAGTCACTCAGACAGGACTTCGGGTCCCGCTTTCCAGCCACTAACCTGTACTGCTGTGTTTCAGGTTTCTACCGGAGCTGCTCAGAGCCTGTATTTTTTTACAACAAAATGCCTACCTGTAAATGCTAATGAAAGATATCTTTTTCAGACAAAATTTAATTCCACAGGTTTCTATGTTACAGTCCTAAATTTAAGCTAGTTCTAAGTTAAATAACCTTTTTCTCTATAGTTGTGTTACTGAATAATGTTCTATTGATGAGAAATATCAAATATGCTTTCTTTATATTTTACTTTTAATTTTGAAGGTTATGAGGATGAATTTGCTCGCCACAGGAACAAGCCGGCAAAGTTCCTGTGATGACCAAAAAATCCTTATTTTCATTGCTAACTATAAAAATAAAAATGTATACTCAAGGATCTTATTTCAGTTACATCAAGTGACGTCACATAGAAGAGTGCACTCCTAGTTAAAAATAAATTTAAATGGATCCAAATATTTTAAGACCACGTGGTTACATAAAGTTAATAAAATTATAAGTCATATTCTTATTCTTAATATATATATATATATTTTAGATATTTAGATAACCTATATTTGTTAATCTATAAATTAATTAGTACATGCCTAATTAATTAGTTAATATATATTTGCCTAATTGTTTTTCTTCAACAGAAAACCCATAATTTATGTTTTATATTTACATTTATCAGATACTCTGCCTTTTCAGTTACAGATATTTGAGATAAATGTGTTTACTATAAATTTGCTTTTCAGTAAAAATACAATCAAGTAATTTCTAAATCTCAAAGTAAAATTAATCAACACATTTTATCTGGGATTTTGGCTGCTAATCAAAGGATAGAGTTACTTCAAGTTCAAGTTGAGAAATTGTCTGACCTAGTAGATTTGGGTTGTATTGATCAAGGAGCACATTTATGTATAACCTCTGTCAGATTTTATGATTCCAGAAATGCCTCATGCATCATTGGAGAGTATCTATCCGGAACCTGGTCCATGGAAGCAGAAAACTTGATCCAGTCTCAACTAACTCAGATTGCTGTTTTGAATAGCACCCATGTCGATCCAGTGACCTTGAGTCAATTCACCACTTGGATATTTTGGATATCTTCTGCCTTTTCCTTTTTTAAGGAGTGGGTGGGAGTAGACATTTTTGGTACTATGTGTTGCTTTGGTGTGATTCTCTGCTTGTGGTTTCTCTGTCGCCTCAAGGCCCGCAGTGCTCACGATAAGGCTATGATCATGCAAGCTCTTGCTGCTTTAGAAAATGGCAACTCGCCACAAGTCTGGCTTGTGCATCTTAAACAGTAAACCTTTGACATGGTCATTGCACCCCAAGTTACATTGCACTGGGATCGACATGTCCTTCTTTTGTCACTCTTCTAGTGCTGGAACTTCTACTATATCTTTCCTCTGTGCATACCTCTCCTCCCTGCCTTTCTGCACTAGGATCTTTACTAACTAATCTTACGGTTCAACTACACCTGCCATTTGATGGTGATGGTCATGGGTCCTGTTTATGGAGGCGGTTACCATAACAATGTCCTGTTGGCCACAACACGCTGAGCTGATCTTGTAGTACCCAGTGACGGGCAACTTCCACGCTTGCACTGCAACCTAAGACAGGGGAATGGGGCCTCCCCAGAGACGGGTAAGCAGTGCAGGGGCGGTGGACGACCTAAGACAGGGGCTACTTGATTCCCTTTGACATGCAATAAACAAAAGAGGGGAACTTGCTGATAGCAGGCCTTCCATGGCCCCCGGGGCCCAGCCCCCAATTCCTTGTTCTGCATGTTGAAGTGGCCAGCTCACTAGGCCTCCTGTTTATCCGCCTGAGATTCCACGGGAACGTCTTGACCTTTATCTAACAATGGCAGATGTCACGACCGAATTTCTCCTCCTTTCTGCTGTCCGTGCCTTTCTTTCAGGGTGCTGCCAACTTGTTTGTCGTTGTATTTCTAAACAGCCACGGTTCAGCCTCAGCTGTCCCCCTTTGTCTACCATCGTCACGATACAGGATGCGAGGCAAGGCACTGCACTTGAGTGATCCACTTGAGTGGACCTCAAGGGGAGCATGTCCTATTGCATGCGGGTTTGACGTCCACGCCCCGCCCCACGAAAAAAGGCGTCGGCTGATATGGCCTCAGGTTTGGGGAAGGGCCCTCCTTAAGGCTGGGCCATACTATGCAGCCACTTCTGCACAGTGGGATAGGACCTCTACTCTCGCCTGTATTGTCGTAATAAAACAAAAAAGGGGGAACTGTGGTGAGCCGTTTCTGTGAACTGTGGCCGCCATTACAAGATGGCGCTGGTTTCCCCTGTAGTCTGTGACAAACAACTCCTTATCAGAATGAGTTGGCACGCTGTGACTTGGCACGCTATGAGAAAAGTCCACGTGGCAGTTGTGCATTGGGGCTTTATCTGCTTTATTAAGGCTGGGGCACACGGGAGTAGTAGTAGTGGCAGTAGTAGTAGCAGTAGTTGTAGTGGCAGTAGGAGTAGCAGTAGAAGCTAAAAGACATGTCAATACAAAGGCCTGAATAAACAGCTGAAAGAAGAAAAAGTATCAAGGACCTGAATAAACTGCTGAGAGAAGATTCCTGAGTTGCGTCTTCCTTGCGGGCAAGGGGTCGAGACGGAAAATAACTTTCATTGAAAGGGGTTGCCAAGCTTCCTCAAAACTACAAGTTTCCTGAAATCTCAGCAAACATTTTTTCACCCAATCTTGATGATACTTTCTGGTAATGATCAGTACACCATTCCCACTTGGCTCACCTAATTTCGTTCTTCTAGGTTAAACCGTTCATTTGATGTGACCGTTTTCATTTTTAGATTTCACTCTGTTTTCTCGTATAAGGATACATGTAGTGGAACTCTAATTCAAACACGGTTTGTGCTAGCTCTTTGAAACTTGACAGAATAAATTAGTTCAAAGTTCGATATCTATGGTTTGTTTCCAATTGATATAGCCCCAAGTAGTTACTGAGGAAAATCACTTTCATTGAAAGGAGTTGCCAAGCTTCCCCATAACTACCAGTTTCCGGAAATCTCAGCAAATATTTTTTCACCGAATCTTGATGATACTTTCAGTAAATGATCAGAACACCAATCCCACTTAGCTCACCAAATTTCGTTCTTCTATGTTAAACCATTCGTTTGCTGTGACCGTTCTCATTTTTAGGTCTCACTGTGTTTTCTCCTATATGGATACACATAGTTGGAACTCTAAATCAAACACGGTTTGTGCTAGCTCTTTGAAACTTGACACAATACAGTAGTTCCAAGTTCTATCTCTATGGTTTGTTTCCTATTGATGTAACCCAATCCAGAGACTGGCGAACATCTTTTTCATTCAAAGGGGATGCCTACTTCCCCAAAACTATGAGTTTCCTGATCTCAGCAAACCTTTTTTCACCCAATCTTTATGATACGTTCAGGAAATGATCAATACACCATTCCCACTTGGCTCAGCACATTTCGGTCTTGTAGGTTAAACCGTTCGTTTGCAGTGACCGTTCTCATTTTAGGTTTCACTGTGTTTTCTCCTATATGGATACATGTAGTTGGAACTCTAAATCAAACAAGGTTTGTGCTAGCTCTTCGAACTCTGCACAATAAAGTAGTTCCTAGTTCTATATCTATGGTTTGTTTTCTATTGATATAGCCCTATGCAGAGAGAGGCGAAAATCACTTTCATTTAAAGCGGTTGTCAAGCTTTCCCAAAACTACCAGTTTCCGGAAATCTCAGCAAACATTTTTTCACCCAATCTTGATGATACGTTCAGGAAATGATCAGTACACCGATCCCACTTGGCTCACCAAATTTCGTTCTTCTAAGGTTAAACAGTTCCTTTGGTGTGACCGTTTTCATTTTTAGGTTTCACACTGTTTTCTCCTATATGGATACACATAGTTGGAACTCTAAATCAAACACGGATGTGCTAGCTCTTTGAAACTTGACACAATAAACTAGTTCTAAGTTCTGTCTCTATGGTTTGTTTCCTATTGATATAGCCTTATGCAGAGACTGGTGAAAATCACTTTCATTGAAAGGGGTTGCCAAGCTTCCCCAAAACTCTGAGTTTCCTGAACTCAGCAAATATTTTTTCACCCCATCGTGATGATGATTTCAGGTAATGATCAGTTCACCATTCCCACTTGGCTCACCAAATTTCGTTTTTCTAGGTTAAACCGTTTGTTTGCTGTGACCGTTTTCATTTTTAGGTTTCACACTGTTTTCTCCTATATGGATATATGGTGTTGGAACTCTAAATCAAACACGGTTTGTGCTAGCTCTTTGAAACTATGCACAATAAAGTAGTTCCCAGTTCTATCTCTACGGTTTGTTTCCTATTGATGTATCCCTTTGCAGACACTGGGGAAAATCACTTTCTTTGACAGTGGTTGCCAACTTCCTCAAAACTATGAGTTTCCTGAAAACTGAGGAAACATTTTTTCACCCAATCGTGATGACACTTTCAGGTGATGATCAGTACACCATTCCCACTTGGCTCACAAAATTTCGTTCTTCTAGGTTAAACCGTTCGTTTGCTGTGACCGTTTTCATTTTTAGGTTTCACTCTGTTTTATCCTATATGGATACATGCAGTTGGAACTCTAAATCAAACACGGTTTGTGCTAGCTCTTTGAAACTTTGCACAATAAAGTAGTTCCAAGTTCTATATCTATGGTTTGTTTCCTATTGATATATCCCCAAGCAGAGACTGTGGAAAATCACTTTCATCTAAACAGGTTGCCAAGCTTCCTCAAAACTACCAGTTTCCTGAAATCTCAACAAACATTTTTTCACCCAATCTTGATGATACTTTCAGGTAATGATCAGTACTCAATTCCCCCCTTAGCTCACCAAATTTCTTTCTTCTAGGTTAAACCGTTCCTTTGCTGTATTTATTTTAAGGTTTCACTCTGTTTTCTCCTATATGGATACATGCAGTTGGAACTCTAAATCAAACACGGTTTGTGCTAGTTCTCTGAAACTATGCACAAATATGTAATTCCAAGTTCTATCTCTATGGTTTGTTTCCTATTGATATAGCCCCAAGCAGAGACTGAGGAAAATCACTTTCATTGAAAGGGGTTGCCAAGCTTGCCAAAACTACGAATCTCCTGAAATCTCTGCAAACATTTTGTCACCCAATCTTCATGAAACGTTCAGGAAATGATCAGTACACCAATCCCACTTGGCTCACCAAGTTTCCTTCTTCTAGGTTAAACCGTCCGTTTGCAGTGACCAGTTTTCATTTTTAGGTTTCACTCTGTTTTCTCCTATATGTATACATGTTTTTGGAACTCTAAAACAAACACGGTTAGTGCTAGTTCTTTGAAATTTGGCACAAGAAAGTAGTTCCAAGTTCTTTATCTATGGTTTGTTTCCTATTGATGTAGGCCTATGCAGAGACTGGCGAAAATCACTTTCATTGAAAGGGGTTGCCACGCTTCCCCAAAACTACGAGTTTCCTGAAATATCAGCAAACATTTTTCACCCAAATTTGATGATACTTACAGGTTTTGTGCAGTACACCAATCCCACTTGGCTCACCAAATTTCGTTCTTCTAGGCTAAACCGTTCGTTTGCTGTGACAGTTTTCATTTTAAGGTTTCACTCTCTTTTCTCCTATATGGATACATGTAGTTGGAACTCTAAATCAAACACGATTTGTACGACCTCTTTGAAATTTCGCACAATGAACTAGTTCCAAGTTCTATATCTGTGGTTTGTTTCCTATTGATATAGTCCCAAGCTAAGACTGAGGAAAATAACTTTCATTGAAAGGGGTGCCAAGCTTCCTCAAAACTACAAGTTTCCTGAAATCTCAGCAAACATTTTTTCACCCAATCTGGATGATACTTTCTGGTAATGATCAGTACACCATTCCCACGTGGCTCACCACATTTCGTTCTTCTAGGTTAAACCGTTCGTTTGCTGTGACCGTTTTCATTTTTAGGTTTCACTCTGTTTTCTCCTATAAGCATACAAGTTATTGGAACTCTAAATCAAACACGGTCAGTGCTAGCTCTTTGAAACTTGACTAATAAAATAGTTCCAAGTTCTATCTCTATGGTTTGTTTCCTATTGATGTAGCCCTATGCAGAAACTGGCGAAAATCACTTTCATTGAAAGGGGTTGGCAAGCTTCCAGAAAACTACGCGTTTCCTGAAATCTCAGCAAACATTTTTTCACCCAATCTTGATGATATTTTCAGGTTATAATCAGACCACCATTCCCACTTGGCTCACCAAATTTCCTTCTTCAAGGTTAAACCGTTCCTTTGCTGTGACTGTTTTCATTTTTAGGTTTCTCTGTGTTTTCTCCTATATGGAAACATATAGTTGGAACTCTAAATCAAACACAGTTTGTACCAGCTCTTTGAATCTTGATACAATAAAGTACTTCCAAGTTCTATCTCTATGGATTGTTTCCTATTGATGTAGCCCTCTGCAAATACTGGCAAAAAACCGCTTTCACTGAGAGGGTTTGCCAAGATTCCCCAAAACTATGAGTTTCCTGAAATTTCAGCAAACATTTTTTCACCCAATCTTGATGATACTTTGTGGTAATGATCAGTACACCATTCCCACTTGGCTCACCAAATTTCGTTCTTCTAGGTTAAACCGTTCGTTTGAGGTAACCATTTCATTTTCAGGTTTCACTCTGTTTTCTCCTATATGGATACAAGTTATTGGAACTCTAAATCAAACACGGTTAGTGCTAGCTCTTTGAAACTTGAAACAATAAAGTAGTTCCAAGTTCTATCTCTATGGTTTGTTTCCTATAGATGTAGCCCTATGAGGAGACTGGCAAAAATCACTTTCATTGAAAGGGGTTGGCAAGCTTCCCCAAAAGTACCAGTTTCCTGAAATCTTAGCATATATTTTTTCACCCAATCTTGATGATACTTTCAGATTTTGAACAGTAAACCAATCCCACTTGGCTCACCAAATATGTTCTTCTAGGTTAAACCGTTCGTTTGCTGTGACCGTTTTCATTTTAATATTTCACTCTGTTTTCTCCTATATGAATACATGTTTTTGGAACTCTAAAACAACACGGTTAGTGCTACCTCTTTGAAATTTGGCACAATAAAGTAGTTTCAAGTTCTATATCTATGTTTTGTTTCCTATTGATATAGCCCCAAGCAGAGACTGAGGAAAATCACTTTCATTGAAAGGGGTTGCCAAGCTTCCTGAAAACTACGAGTTTCCTGAAATCTCAGCAAACATTTTTTCACCCAATCTTGATGATACTTTCAGGTAATGATCAGTACACCATTCCCACTTGGCTCACCAAATATCGTTCTTCTAGTTTAAAATGTTCGTTTGCTGTGACAATTTTCATTTTTAGGTTTCATTCTGTTTTCTCCAATATGGATACAGTTATTGGAACTCTAAATCAAACACGGTTAGTGCTAGCTCTTTGAACCTTGCACAATGAAGTAGTTCCAAGTTCTATCTCTATGGTTTTTTTCCTATTGTTATAGCCCTATGAAGAGACTGGCTAAAATCACTGTCATTGAAAGGGGTTGGCAAGCTTCCCCAAAACTACGAATTTCCTGAAATCTCAGCAAACATTTTTTCACCCAATCTTGATGATACTTTCAGGTTTTGAAAAGTACACCAATCCCACTTGGCTCACCAAATTTTGTTCTTCTAGGCTAAACCGTTCGTTTCCTGTGACCCTTTTTCATTTTAAGGTTTCACTCTGTTTTCTCCTATATGGATACATGTTTTTGAACTCTAAACAAACACGGTTAGTGCTAGCTCTTTGAAATTTGGCACAATAAAGTAGTTCCCAATTTCTAGATCTATGGTTTGTTTCCTATTGATATAGCCGCAAGCAAAAACTGAGGAAATCACTTTCATTCAAAGGGGTTGGCAAGCTTCCCCAAAACTACGAGTTTCCTGAAATCTCACCAAACATTTTTTCACCCAATCTTGATGACACTTTCATATTTTGAACAGTACTCCAATCCCACTGGGCTCACCAAAGTTTGTTCTTCTAGGATAACCGTTAGTTTCTTGTGACCGTTTTCATTTTAAGATTTCACTCTGTTTTCTCCTATATGGATACATGTAGTTGTAACTCTAAATCAAACACGGTTTGTGGTAGCTCTTTGAAATTTGGCACAATGAACTAGTTCCAAGTTCTATCTCTGTGGATTGTTTAGTATTGCTGTAGCCCTATGCAGAGAGTGTCGAACATCACTTTCTTTGAAAGGGGTTGCCCAGCTTCCTCAAAACTACGAGTTTCCTGAAATCTCAGCAAACATTTTTTCACCCAAACTTGATGATACTTTCAGGTAATTATCAGTACAGCCTTTGCACTTGACTCGCCAAGTTTCCTTCTTCTAGGTTAACCGTTCCTTTGCAGTCACCGTCTTCATATTTAGGTTTCACTCTGTTTTCTCCTATATGGATACATGTAGTTGGAACTCTAAATAAAACACGGTTTGAGCTAACTCTTTGAAACTTTACACAAAAAAGTAGTTCCAAGTTCTATATCTATGGTTTTTTCCTATTGACATAGCCCTATGCAGAGACTGGCGAAAATCACTTTCATTGAAAGGGAATGGCAAGCTTCCCCAAAACTACGAGTTTCCTGAAAACTTTTTCACCCAATCTTGATGATACTTTCAGGTTTTGAACAGTACACCAATCCCACTTGACTCACCAAATTTTGTTCTTCTAGGTTAAACCGTTCTTTTGCTGTGACCGTTTTCATTTTAAGGTTTCACTCTGTTTTCTCCTATATGGATACATGCAGTTGGAACTCTAAATCAAACACGGTTTGTGCTAGTTCTTTGAAACTATGCACAAAAATGTAATTCCAAGTTCTATCTCTATGGTTTGTTTCCTATTGATGTAGACCTATGCAGAGACTGGCGAAAATCACTTTCATTTGAAAGGGGTTGGCAAGCTTCCCCAAAACTATGAGTTTCCTGAAATTTCAGCAAACATTTTTTCACCCAAACTTGATGATACTTTCAGGTTTTGAACAGTACACCAATCTCACGTGGCTCACCAAATTTCGTTCTTCTAGGATAAACCGTTCGTTTGCTGTGACCGTTTCCATTTTTAGGTTTCACACTGTTTTCGCCTATATGGATACAAGTTATTGGAACTCTAAATCAAACACGGTTAGTGCTAGCTCTTTGAAACTTGACACAATAAAGTAGTTCCAAGTTCTATATCTATGGTTTCCTTCCTATTGATGTAGCCCTAAGCAGAGACTGGCGAAAATCACTTTCTTTGAAAGGGGGTTGGCAAGCTTCCACAAAATTACGAGTTTCTGAAATCTCAGCAAACATTTTTTTACCCAAATTTGATGATACTTTCAGGTTTTGAAGAGTACACCAATCCTACCTTGGCTCACCAAATTTCGTTCTTCTAGGATAAACCGTTCGTTTGCTGTGACCGTTTTCCTTTTAAGGTTTCACTCATTTTTCTCCTATATGGATACATATAGTTGGAACTCTAAATCAAACACGATTTGTGCTAGCTCTTTGAAATTTGGCAAAATGAACTAGTTCCAAGTTCTATATCTATTGTTTGTTATCTACTGTTATAGCCCCAAGCAGAGACTGAGGAAAATCACTTTCATGAAATGGGTAGCCAAGTTTCCTCAAAACTACAAGTTTCCTGAAATCTCAGCAAATATTTTTCACCAACTTGGATGATACTTTCAGGTAATGATTAGTACACCATTCCCACCTGGCTCACCAAATTTCATTCTTCTAGGTTAAACCGTTTGTTTGCTGTGACCGTTTTCAATTTAAGGTTTCACTCTGTTTCTCCTATATGGATACATGAATTTGGAACTGTAAATCAAACACGGTTAGTGCTAGCTCTTTGAACTTGACACAATAAAGTAGTTCCAAGATCTATCTCTATGGTTTGTTTCCTATTGATGTAGCCCGATGCAGAGACTGGCGAAAATCACTTTCGTTGAAAGGGGTTGGTAAGCTACCCCAAAACTACGAGTTTCCTGAATCTCTGCAAACATTTTTTCACCCAATCTTGATGATACTTTCAGGTAATGATCAGTACACCATTTCCACTTGGCTCACCAAATTTCGTTCTTCTAGGTTAAACCGTTCGTTTGCTGTGACCATTTTCATTTTTTAGGTTTCACACTGTTTCTCCTATATGGATACAAGTTATTGGAACTCTAAATCAAAAACGGTTAGTGCTAGCTCTTTGAAACTTGACACAATAACGTACTTCCAAGTTCTATCTCTATGGTTTTGTATCTTATTGATGTAGCCCTATGCAGAGACTGGCGAAAATCACTTTCATTGAAAGGGGATGGCAAGCCTCACCAAAACTACGAGTTTCCTGAAATCTCAGCAAAAATTTTTTCAACCAATCTTGATGATACGTTCAGGTAATGATCAGTACACTAATCCCACTTGGCTCACCAAATTTTGTTCTTCCAGGTTAAACCGTTCGTTTGCTGTGACCATTTTCATTTTAAGGTCTCACTCTGTTTTATCCTATATGGATACATGTTTTTGGAACTCTAAATCAAACACGGTTAATGCTAGCTCTTTGAAACTTGACACAATATAGTAGTTCCAAGTTCTATCTCTAGGGTTTGTTTCCTATTGATATAGCCTCAAGCAGAGACTGGGGAAAATCACTTTCATTGAAAGGGGTTTGCAAGCTTCCTCAAAACTACGAGTTTCCTGAAATCTCAGCAAACATTATTTCACCCAATCTTGATGATACTTTCAGGTAATGATCAGTACACCATTCCACTTGGCTCACCAAATTTCGTTCTTGTAGGTTAACCGTTCGTTTGCTGTGACCGTTTTCATTTTTAGGTTTCACTCTGTTTTCTCCTATATGGATACAAGTTATCCGAACTCTAAATTCAAACACATGTAGCCCTATGCTGAGACTTTCGAAAATCACCAAATTCCGTTCTTCTAGGTTAAACCGTTCGTTTCCTGTGACCCTTTTCATTTTAAGGTTTCACTCTGTTTTTCTCCTATATGGATACATGTTTTTGGAACTCTAAAACAAACACGGTTAGTGCTAACTCTTTGAAATTTGGCACAATAAAGTAGTTCCCAATTTCTAGATCTATGGTTTGTTTCCTATTGATATAGCCACAAGCAGAAACTGAGGAAAATCACTTTCATTCAAAGGGTTGGCAAGCTTCCCCAAAACTACGAGTTTCCTGAAATCTCACCAAACATTTTTTCACCCAATCTTGATGACACTTTCATATTTTGAACAGTACTCCAATCCCACTGGGCTCACCAAAGTTTGTTCTTCTAGGATAAACCGTTAGTTTCTTGTGACCGTTTTTCATTTTAAGATTTCACTCTGTTTTCTCCTATATGGATACATGTAGTTGTAACTCTAAATCAAACACGGTTTGTGCTAGCTCTTTGAAATTTGGCACAATGAACTATTTCCAAGTTCTATCTCTGTGGATTGTTTAGTATTGCTGTAGCCCTATGCAGAGACTGGCGAAAATCACTTTCATTGAAAGGGGATGGCAAGCCTCACCAAAACTACGAGTTTCCTGAAATCTCAGCAAAATTTTTTCAACAATCTTGATGATACTTTCAGGTAATGATCAGTACACCATTCCCACTTGGCACACCAATTTTGTTCTTCTAGGTTAAACTGTTCATTTGCTGTGACCGTTTTCATTTTAAGGTTTCACTCTGTTTTTCTCCTATACGGATACATGTAGTTGGAACTCTAAATCAAACACAGTTTGTGCTAGCTCTTTGAAATTTGGCACAATGAACTAGTTCCAAGTACTATATCTATGATTTGTTTCCTATTGATATAGCCCCAAGAAGA
The DNA here is from genome assembly GCF_045843805.1 of Urocitellus parryii. Lineage (NCBI taxonomy): Eukaryota > Metazoa > Chordata > Mammalia > Rodentia > Sciuridae > Urocitellus > Urocitellus parryii. Next base: position 71,605 of record NW_027554256.1, read on the forward strand.
GACTAAGGAAAATCACATTCATTGAAAGGGGTTGCCAAGCTTCCCCAAAACTAGGAGTTTCCTGAAATCTCAACAAACCTTTTTTCACCCAATCTTGATGATACAGGCAGATAATGATCAGAACACCATTCGCACTTGGCTCACAAAATTTCGTTCTTCTAGGTTAAACCGTTCGTTTGCAGTGACCGTTTTCATTTTAAGGTTTCACTCTGTTTTCTCCTATATGGATACAAGTTATTGGAACTCTAAATCAAACACGGTTTGTGCTGGCTCTTTGAAACTTGACACAATAAGGTAGTTCCAAGTTCAATCTCCATGGATGGTTTCCTATTGATGTAGCCTTATGCAGAGACTCTCGAAAATCACTTTCATTGAAACTGGTGGCCAAGCTTCCCCAAAACCACGAGATTCCTGAAATCAGGAAACATTTTTTCACCCAATCTTGATGATACGTTCAAGTAATGATCAGTACACCAATCCCAACTTGGCTCACCAAATTTCGTTCTTCTAGGTTAAACCGTTCGTTTGCAGTGACCGTTTTCATTTTTAGGTTTCACTCTGTTTTCTCTTATATGGATACATGTAGTTGGAACTCTAAATCAAACACAGTTTGTGCTAGCTCTTTGAAATTTGGCACAATAAAGTAGTTCCAAGTTCTATATCTATGGTTTGTTTCCTATTGATACAGCCCCAAGCAGAGACTGAGGAAAATCACTTTCATTGAAAGGGGTTGCCAAGCTTCCACAAAACTACGAGTTTCCTGAAATCTCAGCAAACATTTTTTCACCCAATCTTGATGATACTTTCAAGCAATGATCAGTACATCATTCCCCCTTGGATCACCAAATTCTGCTCTTCTAGTTTAAACCGTTCGTTTGCTGTGACCATTTCCATTTTTAGGTTGCACTCTATTTTCTCCTATATGGATACATGTAATTGGAACTCTAAACCAAACACGGTTTGTGCTAGCTCATTGAAACTTGACACAATAAAGTAGTTCCACGTTCTATCTCTATTGTTTGTTTCCTATTGATATAGCCCCAAGCAGAGACTGAGGAAAATCACTTTCATTGAAAGGGGTTGCCAATCTTCGTCAAAACTACGAGTTTCCTGAAATCTCAGCAAAATTTTTTTCACCCAATCTTGATGATATTTCAGGTAATGATCAGTACACCATTCCCACTGGGTTCACCAAATTTTGTTATTCTAGGTTAAACCGTTCGTTTCCTGTGACCGTTTTCATTTTAAGGTTTAACTCGGTTTTCTCCTATATGGATACAAGTTATTGGAACTCTAAATCAAACACGGTTTGTGCTAGCTCTTTGCAACTTGACACAATAAAGCAGTTCCAAGTTCAATCTCTATGGTTTGTTTCCAATTGATGTAGCCCTCTTCAGAGACTGTCGAAAATCACTTTCATTGAAAGGAGTTGCAAAGTTTCCTCAAAACTACGAGTTTCCTGAAATCTCAGCAAACATTTCTTCACCCAATCTTGATGATACTTTCAGGTAATGATCAGTACACCATTCACACTTGGCTAAACAAATTTCGTTCTTCTAGGTTAAACTGTTCGTTTGCAATGACCGTTTTCATTTTTAGTTTTCACTCTGTTTTCTCCTATATGGATACATGTAGTTGGAACTCTAAATCAAACACGGTTTGTGCTAGCTCTTTGAAACTTGACACAATAAAGTACTTCCAAGTTCTATCTCTATGGTTTGTTTCCTATTGATGTAGCCCTATGCAGAGACTGGCGAAAATACTTTCATTGAAAGTGGTTGTCAAGCTTCCCCAAAACTACGAGTTTCCTGAAATCTCAGCAAACATTTTTTTCACCCAATTTGATGATACTTTCAGGATTTGAAGAGTACACCAATACCCCTTGGCTCACCAAATTTTTTATTCGAGGTTAAACCGTTCGTTTGCTGTGAGCTTTTTCATTTTAAGGTTTCACTCTGTTTTCTCCTATATGGATACATGTAGTTGGAACTCTAAATCAAACACGATTTGTGGTAGCTCTTTGAAATTTGGCACAATGAACTTGTTCCAAGTTCTATATCTATGGTTTGTTTCCTAATGATATAGCCCCAAGTAGAGACTGAGGAAAATCACTTGCATTGAAAGGATTGCCAAGCTTCCTCAAAACTATGAGTTTCCTGAAATCTCAGCAAACATTTTTTCACCCAATCTTGATGATACTTTCAGGTAATGATCAGTACACCATTCCCACTTGGCTCACCAAATTTCGTTCTTCTAGGTTAAATCGTTCGTTTGTTGTGACCGTTTTAATTTTTAGGTTTCACACTGCTTTCTCGTATATGGATACATGTAGTTGAAACTCTAAATCAAACACGATTTGTGCTAGCTCTTTGAAATTTGGCACAATGAACTAGTTCCAAGTTCTATATCTATGGTTTGTTTCCTATTGATATAGCCCCAAGCAGAGACTGAGGAAAATCACTTTCATTGAAAGGGGCTGCCAAGCTTCCTCAAAACTACGAGTTTCCTGAAACCTCAGCAACCATTTTTTCACCCAATCTTGATGATACGTTTAGGGAATGATCAATACACCAATCCCACTTGGCTCACGAATTTTCGTTCTTCTAGGTTGAACCGTTCCTTTGCAGTGACCGTTTTCATTTTTAGGTTTCACTCTGTTTTCTCCTATATGGATACATGTTTTTGGAACTCTAAAACAAACACGGTTAATGCTAGCTATTTGAAATTTGGCACAATAAAGTAGTTCAAAGTTCTATATCTATGGTTTTATTTATATTGTTATATCCCCAAGCAGAGGGTGAGGAAAATCACTTTCATTGAAAGGGGTTGCATAGTTTCCTCAAAACTACGAGTTTCCTGAAATATCAGCAAACATTTTTTCACCCAATCTTGATGATACTTTCAGGTAATGAACAGTACACCATTCCCACTTGGCTTACCAAATTTCGTTCTTCTGTTTAAACCGTTCATTTGCAGTGACCATTATCATTATAGGTTTCACTGTGATTTCTAATATATGGATACATGTAGTTGGAACTCTAAATCAAATACGGTTTGTGCTACCTAATTGAAACTATGCACAATAAAGTAGTTCCAAGTTCTATATCTATCGTTTGTTTCCTATTGATATAGCCCCAAGCAGAGACTGAGGAAAATCACTTTCATTGAAAGGGGTTGCCAAGCTTCCTCAAAACTACGAGTTTCCTGAAATCTCAGCAAACATTTTTTCTCCCAATCTTGATGATACTTTCAGGTAATGATCAGTACACCAATCCCACTTGGCTCACCAAATTTTATTCTTCTAGGTTAAATTGTTCATTTGCATTAACCGATATTATTTTTAGGTATTTATCTGTTTTCTCCTATACAGAAACATGTAGTTGGAACTCTAAATCAAACACCGCTAGTGTTAGCTCTTATAAACTTTGCACACTAAAGTAGTTCCAAGTTCTCTCTCTATGATTTGGTTCCTATTGATGTAGCCCCAAAAAAAGACTGGCGAAAATCACTTTCATTGAAAGGGGTTGGCAAGCTTCCCAAAACTACGAGTTTCCTGAAATCTCAGTAAACATTTTTTCACCCAATCTTGATGACACTTTCAGGTGATTATCATTACACCAATCCCACTTGGCTCATCAAATTTCGTTCTTCTAGGTTAAACCGTATATTTGCAGTAACTGTTTCATTTTTAGGTTTCACTCTGTTTCTCCTATATGGATACATGTATTTAGAACACTAAATCAAACTCGGTTCTTGCTAGCTCGTTGAAGCTTGGCACATTACATAAGACCAAGTTCTATCTCTATTGTTTGTGTCCTATGGATGTATCCCTAAGCAGATGATGGCAAAAATCACTTTCATTGAAACGGTTGCGAAGATTCCTAAAAACTACGAGCTCCCTGAAATCTCAGTAAACATTTTTTTTCAACGAATCTTGATGATACTTTCAGGTAATGATCAGTACACCAATCCCACTTGGCTCACCAAATTTCGTTCTTCTAGGATAAACCGTTCCTTTGGAGAAACTTTTTTTTATTTTTAGGTTTCACTCTGTTTTCTCCTATATGGATACATGTAGTTGGAACTCTAAATCAAACACGGTTTGTGCTAGCTCTTTAAAACTTGACCCAACAAAGTAGTTCCATGTTCTGTCTCTATGGTTTGTTTCCTATTGGTGTAGCCCTAAGCAGAGAGTGGCAAAAATCACTTTCATTGAAAGGGTTTGCCAAGCTTCCAATAAACTATGAGTTTGCAGAAATCTCAGCAAACATTTTTTCACCCAATCTTGATGGTACTATCAGGTAATGATCAGTACACGAATCCCACTTGGCTCACCAAATTTCATTCTTCTAGGTTAAACCGTTCCTTTGCAGTAACCGTTTTCATTTTTATGTTTCACTCTGTTTTCTCCTATATGAATACATGTAGTTGGAACTCTAAATCAAACACGGTTTGTGCTAGCTCTTTAAAACTTGACCCAACAAATAGTTCCAAGTTCTATCTCTATGGTTTGTATCCTATTGATGTAGCTCTAAGCAGAGACTGGCGAAAATCACTTTCAATTTAAGGATTTGCCAAGCTTCCTAAAAACTACGAGTTTCCTGAAATCTCAGCAAACATTTTTCCCCCAGTCTTGATGGAACTATCAGGTAATGATCAGTGCACGAATCCCACTTGGCTCTCCAAATTTCGTTCTTCTAGGTTAAACCGTTCGATTGCAGTAACCTTTTTAATTTTTAGGTTTCACTCTGTTTTCTCCTATATGGATACATGTAGTTGGAACTCTAAATCAATCACGGTTTGTGCTAGCTCTTTGAAACTTTACCCAATAAATTAATTCTACGTTCTATCTCTATGTTTTTTTCCTATTGATGTAGCCCTAAGCAGAGACTGGCGAAAATCACTTTCTTTAGAAGGGGTTGCCAAGCTTCCCAAATTCTGTGAGTATCCTGCAATCTCAGCACACATTTTTTCACCCAATGTTGATGATACTTTCAGGTAATGATCAGTACAGCAATCCCACTTGTGTCTCCAAATTTCTTTCTTCTGGATTATAGGGTTCGTTTGCAATAACCGTTTTCATTTTTATGTTTCACTCTGTTTTCTCCTAATTGGATACATGTAGTTGGAACTCTGAATCAAACACGGTTTGTGCTAGCTCTTTGAAGTATGACCCAATAAATTAGTTCGAAGTTCTATATCTATGGTTTCTTTCCTATTAATATAGCCCTATGCAGAGACTGTGAAAATCACTTTCATTGAAAGGGGTTGCCAAGCTTCCAAAAAACTACTAGTTTCCTAAAATCTCAACAAACATTTTTCACCCAATCTTGATGATACTTTCAGGTAATGATCAGGACAGCAGTCCCACTTGGATCACCAAATTTCGTTCTTCTAGGTTAAACTGTTCGTTTGCAGTAACTGTTTTCATTTTTAAGTTTCACTCTGTTTTCTCCTATATGGATACATGTAGTTGGAACTCTAAGTCAAACATGGTTTTTGCTAGCTCTTTGAAACTTTACAAAATGAAGTAGTTCCAAATTATGTATTAATGGATTTTTTCCATTGATTGAATGTAAGCAGCAACTGGCGAAAATCACTTTCCATGAAAGGGGTTGCCTAGTTTTCAAAAAGTATAAGTTTCCAGAAATCTCAGCAAATATTTTTTCAACCAGTATTGATGATACTTTCAGGTAATGATCAGGACACCAATTGCACTTGGCTCAGCAAATTTCGTTCTTCAAGGTTGAAGCCTTTGTTTACAGTAACTTCTTGAATTTTTACATTTCACTCTGTTTTCTCCTATATGACTAGATATAGTTGGAATGCTAAATCAAAGACGGTGTGTGCTAGCTCTTTGAAACTTGACCCAATAAAGTAGTTCCAGGTTCTATCGCTATGGTTTATTTCCTATTGATGTAAACCGAAGCAGAGACTCGGGAAATTCACGTTGATAAAAAAGGTGTTGCCAAGATTCCGAAAAACTATGAGTTTCCCGAAATCACACCATGTATTTTTTCACCCAATCTTGAGGATACTTTCAGGTAATTATCAGAACACCAATCGCACTTGGCTCACCAAATTTCGTTCTTCTAGGTAGAATCGTTCATTTGAAGTAACCGTTTTCATTTTTAAGTTTCACTCTGTTTTCTCCTATAGGGATAGATGTGTTTGGAACTCTAAATCAACGACGTTTGTGCTAGCTCTTTGAAACTTGACGCAATATAGTACTTCCAAGTTCTATCTCTAAGGTTTGTTTACTATTGGTGTAGCCCTAAGCAGAGACTGGCAAAAATCACTTTCATTGAAATTGGTTGCCAAGCTTCCAAAAAACTACGAGTTTCCTGAAATCAGCAAATATTTTTTCACCCAGTCTTTTTTTTTTTATTTTTATTGGTCGTTCATAACATTACATAGTTCTTAATACATCATATTACACGGTTTGATTCAAGTGGATTATGAACTCCCGCTTTTACACCGTATACAGATTGCTGTATCACATCAGTTTCCCTTCCATTGATTGACATATTGCCTTTCTAGATTCTGATGTATTCTGGTGTCTGTCCTATTCTCTACTATCCCCCCTCCCCTCCCCTCCCCTCCACTTTTCTCTCTCTACCCCTTCTACTGTAAATCATTTCTTCCATTTGT
>NW_027554257.1:0-78164 GCF_045843805.1 Urocitellus parryii
AACAGAGTGAAACCTAAAACATGAAAACGGTTACTGCAAAGTAACGGTTTAACCTAGAAGAACGAAGTTTGGTGAGCCAAGTGGGACTGGTGTACTGATCATTACCTGCAAGTATCATCCAGATTGGGTGAAAAAATATTTGCTGAGATTTCAGGAAATTCGTAGTTTTATGGAAGCTTGGCAACCCCTTCCAATGAATGTAATTCTTGTATGTCTCTGCTTGGGGCTACTTCAATAGGACACAAACCATAGAGATAGAACTTGGAACTACATTATTGTGCCAAGTTTCAAAGAGCTAAAAGAAACCGTGTTTGATTTAGAGTTCCAACTACATGTATCCATATAGGAGAAAACAGAGTGAAACCTAAACATGAAAACGGTTACTGCAAAGGAACGGTTTAACCTAGAAGAACGAAATTTGGTGAGCCAAGTGGGATTGGTGTACTGATCATTACCTGCCAGTATCATCAAGATTGGGTGAAAAACTGTTTGCTGAGATTTCAGGAAACTCGTAGTTTTTTGGAAGCTTGGCAACCCCTTTCAATGAAAGTGATTCTCGTCAGTCTCTGCTTGGGGCTACTTCCATAGGACACAAACCATAGCGATAGAACTTGGAACTACATTATTGTGCCAAGTTTCAAAGAGCTAGCACAAACCGCGATTGATTTAGAGTTCCAACTACATGTATCCATATAGGAGAAAACAGAGTGAAATCTAAACATGAAAACGCTTACTGCAAAGGAACGGTTTAAACCTAGAAGAACGAAATTTGGTGAGCCAAATGGGACTGGTGTACTGATCATTACCTGCCAGTATCATCAAGATTGGGTGAAAAAATGTTTGCTGAGATTTCAGGAAACTCGTAGTTTTTTGGAAGCTTGGCAACCCCTTCCAATGAATGTAATTCTCGTAAGTCTCTGCTTGGGGCTACTTCAATAGGACACAAACCATAGCGATAAAACTTGGAACTACATTATTGTGCCAAGTTTCAAAGAGCTAGCACAAACCGTGTTTGATTTAGAGTTCCAACTACATGTATCCATATAGGAGAAAACAGAGTGAAACCTAAACATGAAAACGGTTACTGCAAAAGAACGGTTTAACCTAGAAGAAACGAAATTTGGTGAGCCAAGTGGGATTGGTGTACTGATCATTACCTGCCAGTACCATCAAGATTGGGTGAAAAAATGTTTGCTGAGATTTCAGGAAATTCGTAGTTTTTTGGAAGCTTGGCAACCCCTTTCAATGAATGTGATTCTCGTCAGTCTCTGCTTGGGGCTACTTCAATAGGACACAAACCATAGCGATAGAACTTGGAACTACATTATTGTGCCAAGTTTTCAAAGAGCTAGCACAAACCGTGTTTGATTTAGAGTTCCAACTACATGTATCCATATAGGAGAAAACAGAGTGAAACCTAAACATGAAAACGGTTACTGCAAAGGAACGGTTTAACCTAGAAGAACGAAATTTGGTGAGCCAAGTTGGACTGGTGTACTGATCATTACCTGCAAGTATCATCAAGATTGGGTGAAAAAATGTTTGCTGAGATTTCAGGAAACTTGTAGTTTTTTGGAAGCTTGGCAACCCCTTCCAATGAATGTAATTCTCGTAAGTCTCTGCTTGGGGCTACTTCAATAGGACACAAACCATAGAGATAGAACTTGGAATTATATTATTGTGCCAAGTTTCAAAGAGCTAACAGAAACCGTGTTTGATTTTAGAGTTTCAACTACATGTATCCATATAGGAGAAAACAGAGTGAAACCTAAACATGAAAACTGTTACTGCAAAGGAACGGTTTAACCTAGAAGAACGAAATTTGGTGAGCCAAGTGGGATTGGTGTACTGATCATTACCTGCAAGTATCATCAAGATTGGGTGAAAAAATGTTTGCTGAGATTTCAGGAAACTCGTAGTTTTTTGGAAGCTTGGCAACCCCTTCCAATGAATGTAATTCTCGTAAGTCTCTGCTTGGGGCTACTTCAATAGGACACAAACCATAGAGATAGAACTTGGAACTACATTATTGTGCCAAGTTTCAAAGAGCTAGCACAAAGCGCGTTTGATTTAGAGTTCCAACTACATGTATCCATATAGGTGAAAACAGAGTGAAATCTAAACATGAAAACGGTTACTGCAAAGAAACGGTTTAACCTAGAAGAAGGAAGTTTGGTGAGCCAAGTGGGATTGGTGTACTGATCATTACCTGCAAGTATCATCAAGATTGGGTGAAAAAATGTTTGCTGAGATTTCAGGAAATTCGTAGTTTTATGGAAGCTTGGCAACCCCTTCCAATGAATGTAATTCTCGTAAGTCTCTGCTTGGGGCTACTTCAATAGGACACAAACCATAGAGATAGAACTTGGAACTACATTATTGTGCCAAGTTTCAAAGAGCTAAAAGAAACCGTGTTTGATTTAGAGTTCCAAATGCATGTATCCATATAGGAGAAAACAGAGTGAAACCTAAACATGAAAACGGTTACTGCAAAGGAACGGTTTAACCTAGAAGAACGAAATTTGGTGAGCCAAGTGGGATTGGTGTACTGATCATTACCTGCCAGTACCATCAAGATTGGGTGAAAAAATGTTTGCTGAGATATCAAGAAATTCGTAGTTTTTGGGAAGCTTGGCAACCCCTTTACATGAATGTGATTCTCGTCAGTCTCTGCTTGGGGCTACTTCCATAGGACACAAACCATAGCGATAGAACTTGGAACTACATTATTGTGCCACGTTTCAAAGAGCTAGCACAAACCGCGTTTGATTTAGAGTTCCAACTACATGTATCCATATAGGAGAAAACAGAGTGAACCTAAACATGAAAATGGTTACTGCAAAGGAACGGTTTAACCTAGAAGAACGAAATTTGGTGAGCCAAGTGGGACTGGTGTACTGATCATTACCTGCAAGTATCATCAAGATTGGGTGAAAAAATGTTTGCTGAGATTTCAGGAAACTCGTAGTTTTTTGGAAGCTTGGCAACCCCTTCCAATGAATGTAATTCTCGTCAGTCTCTGCTTGGGGCTACTTCAATAGGACACAAACCATAGCGATAGAACTTGGAACTACAATATTGTGCCAAGTTTCAAAGAGCTAGCACAAACCGTGTTTGATTTAGAGTTCAAACTACATGTATCCATATAGGAGAAAACAGAGTGAAACCTAAATATGAAAACGGTTACTGCAAAGGAACGGTTTAACCTAGAAGAAGGAAGTTTGGTGAGCCAAGTGGGACTGGTGTACTGATCATTACCTGCAAGTATCATCAAGATTGGGTGAAAAAATGTTTGCTGAGATTTCAGGAAATTCGTAGTTTTATGGAAGCTGGCAACCCCTTCCAATGAATGTAATTCTCGTAAGTCTCTGCTTGGGGCTACTTCAATAGGACACAAACCATAGAGACAGAACTTGGAACTACATTATTGTGCCAAGTTTCAAAGAGCTAAAAGAAACCGTGTTTGATTTAGAGTTCCAAATGCATGTATCCATATAGGAGAAAACAGAGTGAAACATAAACATGAAAACGGTTACTGCAAAGGAACGGTTTAACCTAGAAGAACGAAATTGGGTGAGTCAAGTGGGATTGGTGTACTGATCATTACCTGCCAGTATCATCAAGATTGGGTGAAAAAATGTTTGCTGAGATTTCAGGAAACTCGTAGTTTTTTGGAAGCTTGGCAACCCCTTTCAATGAAAGTGATTCTCGTCAGTCTCTGCTTGGGGCTACTTGAATAGGACACAAACCATAGCGATAGAACTTGGAACTACATTATTGTGCCAAGTTTCAAAGACCTAGCACAAACCTTGTTTGATTTAGAGTTCCAACTACATGTATCCATATAGGAGAAAACAGAGTGAAACCTAAACATGAAAACGGTCACTGCAAAGGAACGGTTTAACCTAGAAGAACGAAATTTTGGTGAGCCAAGTGGGATTGGTGTACTGATCATTATCTGCCAGTACCATCAAGATTGGGTGAAAAAATGTTTGCTGAGATATCAAGAAATTCGTAGTTTTTGGGAAGCTTGGCAACCCTTTACATGAATGTGATTCTCGTCAGTCTCTGCTTGGGGCTACTTCCATAGGACACAAACCATAGCGATAGAACTTGGAACTACATTATTGTGCCAAGTTTCAAAGAGCTAGCACAAACAGTGTTTGATTTAGAGTTCCAACTACATGTATCCATATAGGAGAAAACAGAGTGAAACCTAAACATGAAAACGGTTACTGCAAAGGAACGGTTTAACCTAGAAGAACGAAATTTGGTGAGCCAAGTGGGACTGGTGTACGGATCATTACCTGCAAGTATCATCAAGATTGGGTGAAAACATGTTTGCTGAGATTTCAGGAAACTCGTAGTATTTTGGAAGCTTGGGAACCCCTTCCAATGAATGTGATTCTCGTCAGTCTCTGTTTGGGGCTACTTCAATAGGACACAAACCATAGAGATAGAACTTGGAATTACATTATTGTGCCAAGTTTCAAAGAGCTAACAGAAACCGTGTTTGATTTAGAGTCCCAACTACATGTATCCATATAGGAGAAAACAGAGTGAAACCTAAATATGAAAACTGTTACTGCAAAGGAACGGTTTAACCTAGAAGAACGAAATTTGGTGAGCCAAGTGGTATTGGTGTACTGATAATTACCTGCCAGTATCATCAAGATTGGGTGAAAAAATGTTTGCTGAGATTTCAGGAAACTCGTAGTTTTTTGGAAGCTTGGCAACCCCTTTCAATGAAAGTGATTCTCGTCAGTCTGTGCTTGGGGCTACTTCCATAGGACACAAACCATAGCGATAGAACTTGGAACTACATTATTGTGCCACGTTTCAAAGAGCTAGCACAAACCGCGTTTGATTTAGAGTTCCAACTACATGTATCCATATAGGAGAAAACAGAGTGAAAACCTAAACATGAAAACGGTTACTGCAAAGGAACGGTTTAACCTAGAAGAATGAAACTTGGTGAGCCAAGTGGGACTGGTGTACTGATCATTACCTGCAAGTATCATCAAGATTGGGTGAAAAAATGTTTGCTGAGATTTCAGGAAACTCGTAGTTTTTTGGAAGCTTGGCAACCCCTTCCAATGAATGTAATTCTCGTAAGTCTCTGCTTGGGGCTACTTCAATAGGACACAAACCATAGCGATAGAACTTGGAACTACATTATTGTGCCAAGTTTCCAAAGAGCTAGCACTAACCGTGTTTGATTTAGAGTTCCAACTACATGTATCCATATAGGAGAAAACAGAGTGAAACCTAAACATGAAAAAGGTTACTGCAAAGTAACGGTTTAACCTAGAAGAACGAAATTTGGTGAGCCAAGTGGGATTGGTGTACTGATCATTACCTGCCAGTACCATCAAGATTGGGTGAAAAAATGTTTGCTGAGAATTCAGGAAATTCGTAGTTTTTTGGAAGCTTGGCAACCCCTTTAAATGAATGTGATTCTCGTCAGTCTCTGCTTGGGGCTACTTCCATAGGACACAAACCATAGCGATAGAACTTGGAACTACATTATTATGCCAAGTTTCAAAGAGCTAGCACAAACCGTGTTTGATTTAGTGTTCCAACTACATGTATCCATATAGGAGAAAACAGAGTGAAACCTAAACATGAAAACGCTTACTGCAAAGGAACGGTTTAACCTAGAAGAACGAAGTTTGGTGAGTCAAGTGGGACTGGTGTACTGATCATTACCTGCCAGTATCATCAAGATTGGGTGAAAAAATGTTTCCTGAGATTTCAGGAAACTCGATATTTTTTTGGAAGCTTTTCAACCCCTTCCAATGAATGTGATTCTCGTCAGTCTCTGCTTGGGGCTACTTCAATAGGACAAAAACCATAGCGATAGAACTTGGAACTACATTATTGTGCCAAGTTTCAAAGAGCTAGCACAAACCGTGTTTGATTTAGAGTTCCAACTACATGTATCCATATAGGAGAAAACAGAGTGAAACCTAAACATGAAAACGGTTACTGCAAAGTAACGGTTTAACCTAGAAGAACGAAGTTTGGTGAGCCAAGTGGGACTGGTGTACTGATCATTACCTGCAAGTATCATCCAGATTGGGTGAAAAAATATTTGCTGAGATTTCAGGAAATTCGTAGTTTTATGGAAGCTTGGCAACCCCTTCCAATGAATGTAATTCTTGTATGTCTCTGCTTGGGGCTACTTCAATAGGACACAAACCATAGAGATAGAACTTGGAACTACATTATTGTGCCAAGTTTCAAAGAGCTAAAAGAAACCGTGTTTGATTTAGAGTTCCAACTGCATGTATCCATATAGGAGAAAACAGAGTGAAACCTAAACATTAAAACGGTTACTGCAAAGGAACGGTTTAACCTAGAAGAACGAAATTTGGTGAGCCATGTGGGATTGGTGTACTTATCATTACCTGCCAGTATCATCAAGATTGGGTGAAAAAATGTTTGCTGAGATTTCAGGAAACTCGCAGTTTTTTGGAAGCTTAGGAACCCCTTCCAATGAATGTGATGCTCGTCAGTCTCTGCTTGGGGCTACTTCAATAGGACACAAACAATAGCGATAGAACTTGGAACTACAATATTGTGCCAAGTTTCAAAGAGCTAGCACAAACCGTGTTTGATTTAGAGTTCCAACTACATGTATCCATATAGGAGAAAACAGAGTGAAACCTAAACATGAAAACGGTTACTGCAAAGGAACGGTTAACCTAGAAGAACGAAGTTTGGTGAGCCAAGTGGGACTGGTGTACTGATCATTACCTGCAAGTATCATCAAGATTGGGTGAAAAAATGTTTGCGGAGATTTCAGGAAACTCGTAGTTTTATGGAAGCTTGGCAACCCTTCCAATGAAGGTAATTCTCGTAAGTCTCTGCTTGGGGCTACTTCAATAGGACACAAAACATAGCGATAGAACTTGGAACTACATTATTGTTCCAAGTTTCAAAGAGCTATCACAAACCGTGTTTGATTTAGAGTTCCAACTACATGTATCCATATAGGAGAAAACAGAGTGAAATCCAAACATGAAAACGGTTACTGCAAAGGAACGGTTTAACCTAGAAGAAGGAAGTTTGGTGAGCCAAGTGGGACTGGTGTACTGATCATTACCTGCAAGTATCATCAAGATTGGGTGAAAAAATGTTTGCTGAGATTTCAGGAAATTCGTAGTTTTATGGAAGCTTGGCAACCCCTTCCAATGAATGTAATTCTCGTCAGTCTCTGCTTGGGGCTACTTCAATAGGACACAAACCATAGCGATAGAACTTGGAACTACATTATTGTGCCAAGTTTCAAAGAGCTAAAAGAAACCGTGTTTGATTTAGAGTTCCAAATGCATGTATCCATATAGGAGAAAACGGAGTGAAACCTAAACATGGAAACGGTTACTGCAAAGGAACGGTTTAACCTAGAAGAACGAATTGGGTGAGCCAAGTGGGATTGGTGTACTGATCATTACCTGCCAGTATCATCAAGATTGGGTGAAAAAATGTTTGCTGAGATTTCAGGAAACTCGTAGTTTTTTGGAAGCTTGGCAACCCCTTTCAATGAAAGTGATTCTCGTCAGTCTCTGCTTGGGGCTACTTGAATAGGACACAAACCATAGCGATAGAACTTGGAACTACATTATTGTGCCAAGTTTCAAAGAGCTAGCACAAACCGCGTTTGATTTAGAGTTCCAACTACATGTATCCATATAGGAGAAAAACAGAGTGAAACCTAAACATGAAAACGGTTACTGCAAGGGAACGGTTTAACCTAGAAGAACGGAATTTGGTGAGCCAAGTGGGATTGGTGTACTTATCATTACCTGCGAGTATCATCAAGATTGAGTGAAAAAATGTTTGCTGAGATTTCAGGAAACTCGTAGTTTTTTGGAAGCTTAGGAACCCCTTCCAATGAATGTGATTCTCGTCAGTCTCTGCTTGGGGCTACTTCAATAGGACACAAACCATAGCGATAGAACTTGGAACTACATTATTGTGCCAAGTTTCAAAGAGCTAACAGAAACCGTGTTTGATTTAGAGTTCCAAATACATGTTATCCATATAGGAGAAAACAGAGTGAAATCTAAACATGAAAACGGTTACTGCAAAGTAACGGTTTAACCTAGAAGTACGAAATTTGGTGAGCCAAGTGGGACTGGTGTACTGATCAGTACCTGCAAGTATCATCAAGATTGGGTGAAAAAATGTTTGCTGAGATTTCAGGAAACTCGTAGTTTTTTGGAAGCTTGGCAACCCCTTTCAATGAAAGTGATTTCTCGTCAGTCTCTGCTTGGGGCTACTTCAATAGGACACAAACCATAGCGATAGAACTTGGAACTACATTAATTGTGCCAAGTTTCAAAGAGCTAGCACAAACCGTGTTTCATTTAGAGTTCCAACTACATGTATCCATATAGGAGAAAACAGAGTGAAATCTAAACATGAAAAAGGCTACTGCAAAGGAACGGTTTACCTAGAAGAACGAAATTTGGTGAGCCAAGTGGGACTGGTGTACTGATCATTAACTGCAAGTATCATCAAGATAGGGTGAAAAAATGTTTGCTGAGATTTCAGGAAACTCGTAGTATTTTGGAAGCTTGGGAAACCCTTCCAATGAATGTGATTCTCGTCATTCTCTGCTTGGGGCTACTTCAATAGGACACAAACCATAGAGATAGAACTTGGAACTACATTATTGTGCCAAGTTTCAAAGAGCTAACAGAAACCGTGTTTGATTTAGAGTTCCAACTACATGTATCCATATAGGAGAAAACAGAGTGAAACCTAAACATGAAAACGGTTACTGCAAAGGAACGGTTTAACCTAGAAGAACGAAATTTGGTGAGCCAAGTGGGATTGGTGTACTGATCATTACCTGCCAGTATCATCAAGATTGGGTGAAAAACTGTTTGCTGAGATTTCAGGAAACTCGTAGTTTTTTGGAAGCTTGGCAACCCCTTTCAATGAAAGTGATTCTCGTCAGTCTCTGCTTGGGGCTACTTCCATAGACACAAACCATAGCGATAGAACTTGGAACTACATTATTGTGCCAAGTTCAAAGAGCTAGCACAAACCGCGATTGATTTAGAGTTCCAACTACATGTATCCATATAGGAGAAAACAGAGTGAAATCTAAACATGAAAACGCTTACTGCAAAGGAACGGTTTAACCTAGAAGAACGAAATTTGGTGAGCCAAATGGGACTGGTGTACTGATCATTACCTGCCAGTATCATCAAGATTGGGTGAAAAAATGTTTGCTGAGAATTTCAGGAAACTCGTAGTTTTTTGGAAGCTTGGCAACCCCTTCCAATGAATGTAATTCTCGTAAGTCTCTGCTTGGGGCTACTTCAATAGGACACAAACCATAGCGATAAAACTTGGAACTACATTATTGTGCCAAGTTTCAAAGAGCTAGCACAAACCGTGTTTGATTTAGAGTTCCAACTACATGTATCCATATAGGAGAAAACAGAGTGAAACCTAAACATGAAAACGGTTACTGCAAAAGAACGGTTTAACCTAGAAGAACGAAATTTGGTGAGCCAAGTGGGATTGGTGTACTGATCATTACGTGCCAGTACCATCAAGATTGGGTGAAAAAATGTTTGCTGAGATTTCAGGAAATTCGTAGTTTTTTGGAAGCTTGGCAACCCCTTTCAATGAATGTGATTCTCGTCAGTCTCTGCTTGGGGCTACTTCAATAGGACACAAACCATAGCGATAGAACTTGGAACTACATTATTGTGCCAAGTTTCAAAGAGCTAGCACAAACCGTGTTTGATTTAGAGTTCCAACTACATGTATCCATATAGGAGAAAACAGAGTGAAACCTAAACATGAAAACGGTTACTGCAAAGGAACGGTTTAACCTAGAAGAACGAAATTTGTTGAGCCAAGTTGACTGGTGTACTGATCATTACCTGCAAGTATCATCAAGATTGGGTGAAAAAATGTTTGCTGAGATTTCAGGAAACTTGTAGTTTTTTGGAAGCTTGGCAACCCCTTCCAATGAATGTAATTCTCGTAAGTCTCTGCTTGGGGCTACTTCAATAGGACACAAAATATAGAGATAGAACTTGGAATTATATTATTGTGCCAAGTTTCAAAGAGCTAACAGAAACCGTGTTTGATTTAGAGTTTCAACTACATGTATCCATATAGGAGAAAACAGAGTGAAACCTAAACATGAAAACTGTTACTGCAAAGGAACGGTTTAACCTAGAAGAACGAAATTTGGTGAGCCAAGTGGGATTGGTGTACTGATCATTACCTGCAAGTATCATCAAGATTGGGTGAAAAAATGTTTGCTGAGATTTCAGGAAACTCGTAGTTTTTTGGAAGCTTGGCAACCCCTTCCAATGAATGTAATTCTCGTAAGTCTCTGCTTGGGGCTACTTCAAATAGGACACAAACCATAGAGATAGAACTTGGAACTACATTATTGTGCCAAGTTTCAAAGAGCTAGCACAAAGCGCGTTTGATTTAGAGTTCCAACTACATGTATCCATATAGGTGAAAACAGAGTGAAATCTAAACATGAAAACTGTTACTGGCAAAGAAACGGTTTAACCTAGAAGAAGGAAGTTTGGTGAGCCAAGTGGGATTGGTGTACTGATCATTACCTGCAAGTATCATCAGATTGGGTGAAAAATGTTTGCTGAGATTTCAGGAAATTCGTAGTTTTATGGAAGCTTGGCAACCCCTTCCAATGAATGTAATTCTCGTAAGTCTCTGCTTGGGGCTACTTCAATAGGACACAAACCATAGAGATAGAACTTGGAACTACATTATTGTGCCAAGTTTCAAAGAGCTAAAAGAAACCGTGTTTGATTTAGAGTTCCAAATGCATGTATCCATATAGGAGAAAACAGAGTGAAACCTAAACATGAAAACGGTTACTGCAAAGGAACGGTTTAACCTAGAAGAACGAAATTTGGTGAGCCAAGTGGGATTGGTGTACTGATCATTACCTGCCAGTACCATCAAGATTGGGTGAAAAAATGTTTGCTGAGATATCAAGAAATTCGTAGTTTTTGGGAAGCTTGGGAACCCCTTTACATGAATGTGATTCTCGTCAGTCTCTGCTTGGGGCTACATCCATAGGACACAAACCATAGCGATAGAACTTGGAACTACATTATTGTGCCACGTTTCAAAGAGCTAGCACAAACCGCGTTTGATTTAGAGTTCCAACTACATGTATCCATATAGGAGAAAACAGAGTGAACCTAAACATGAAAATGGTTACTGCAAAGGAACGGTTTAACCTAGAAGAACGAAATTTGGTGAGCCAAGTGGGACTGGTGTACTGATCATTACCTGCAAGTATCATCAAGATTGGGTGAAAAAATGTTTGCTGAGATTTCAGGAAACTCGTAGTTTTTTGGAAGCTTGGCAACCCCTTCCAATGAATGTAATTCTCGTCAGTCTCTGCTTGGGGCTACTTCAATAGGACACAAACTATAGCGATAGAACTTGGAACTACAATATTGTGCCAAGTTTCAAAGAGCTAGCACAAACCGTGTTTGATTTAGAGTTCCAACTACATGTATCCATATAGGAGAAAACAGAGTGAAACCTAAATATGAAAACGGTTACTGCAAAGGAACGGTTTAACCTAGAAGAAGGAAGTTTGGTGAGCCAAGTGGGACTGGTGTACTGATCATTACCTGCAAGTATCATCAAGATTGGGTGAAAAATGTTTGCTGAGATTTCAGGAAATTCGTAGTTTTATGGAAGCTTGGCAACCCCTTCCAATGAATGTAATTCTCGTAAGTCTCTGCTTGGGGCTACTTCAATAGGACACAAACCATAGAGACAGAACTTGGAACTACATTATTGTGCCAAGTTTCAAAGAGCTAAAAGAAACCGTGTTTGATTTAGAGTTCCAAATGCATGTATCCATATAGGAGAAAACAGAGTGAAACATAAACATGAAAACGGTTACTGCAAAGGAACGGTTTAACCTAGAAGAACGAAATTGGGTGAGTCAAGTGGGATTGGTTGTACTGATCATTACCTGCCAGTATCATCAAGATTGGGTGAAAAAATGTTTGCTGAGATTTCAGGAAACTCGTAGTTTTTTGGAAGCTTGGCAACCCCTTTCAATGAAAGTGATTCTCGTCAGTCTCTGCTTGGGGCTACTTGAATAGGACACAAACCATAGCGATAGAACTTGGAACTACATTATTGTGCCAAGTTTCAAAGAGCTAGCACAAACCTTGTTTGATTTAGAGTTCCAACTACATGTATCCATATAGGAGAAAACAGAGTGAAACCTAAACATGAAAACGGTCACTGCAAAGGAACGGTTTAACCTAGAAGAACGAAATTTGGTGAGCCAAGTGGGATTGGTGTACTGATCATTACCTGCCAGTACCATCAAGATTGGGTGAAAAAATGTTTGCTGAGATATCAAGAAATTCGTAGTTTTTTGGAAGCTTGGCAACCCCCTTAACATGAATGTGATTCTCGTCAGTCTCTGATTGGGGCTACTTCCATAGGACACAAACCATAGCGATAGAACTTGGAACTACATTATTGTGCCAAGTTTCAAAGAGCTAGCACAAACAGTGTTTGATTTAGAGTTCCAACTACATGTATCCATATAGGAGAAAACAGAGTGAAACCTAAACATGAAAACGGTTACTGCAAAGGAACGGTTTAACCTAGAAGAACGAAATTTGGTGAGCCAAGTGGGACTGGTGTACTGATCATTACCTGCAAGTATCATCAAGATTGGGTGAAAACATGTTTGCTGAGATTTCAGGAAACTCGTAGTATTTTGGAAGCTTGGGAACCCCTTCCAATGAATGTGATTCTCGTCAGTCTCTGTTTGGGGCTACTTCAATAGGACACAAACCATAGAGATAGAACTTGGAATTACATTATTGTGCCAAGTTTCAAAGAGCTAACAGAAACCGTGTTTGATTTAGAGTCCCAACTACATGTATCCATATAGGAGAAAACAGAGTGAAACCTAAATATGAAAACTGTTACTGCAAAGGAACGGTTTAACCTAGAAGAACGAAATTTGGTGAGCCAAGTGGTATTGGTGTACTGATAATTACCTGCCAGTATCATCAAGAATGGGTGAAAAAATGTTTGCTGAGATTTCAGGAAACTCGTAGTTTTTGAAGCTTGGCAACCCCTTTCAATGAAAGTGATTCTCGTCAGTCTGTGCTTGGGGCTACTTCCATAGGACACAAACCATAGCGATAGAACTTGGAACTACATTATTGTGCCACGTTTCAAAGAGCTAGCACAAACCGCGTTTGATTTAGAGTTCCAACTACATGTATCCATATAGGAGAAACAGAGTGAAACCTAAACATGAAAACGGTTACTGCAAAGGAACGGTTTAACCTAGAAGAATGAAACTTGGTGAGCCAAGTGGGACTGGTGTACTGATCATTACCTGCAAGAATCATCAAGATTGGGTGAAAAAATATTTGCTGAGATTTCAGGAAACTCGTAGATTTTTGGAAGCTTGGCAACCCCTTCCAATGAATGTAATTCTCGTAAGTCTCTGCTTGGGGCTACTTCAATAGGACACAAACCATAGCGATAGAACTTGGAACTACATTATTGTGCCAAGTTTCAAAGAGCTAGCACAAACCGTGTTTGATTTAGAGTTCCAACTACATGTATCCATATAGGAGGAAAACAGAGTGAAACCTAAACATGAAAAAGGTTACTGCAAAGTAACGGTTTAACCTAGAAGAACGAAATTTGGTGAGCCAAGTGGGATTGGTGTACTGATCATTACCTGCCAGTACCATCAAGATTGGGTGAAAAAATGTTTGCTGAGATTTCAGGAAATTCGTAGTTTTTTGGAAGCTTGGCAACCCCTTTAAATGAATGTGATTCTCGTCAGTCTCTGCTTGGGGCTACTTCCATAGGACACAAACCATAGCGATAGAACTTGGAACTACATTATTATGCCAAGTTTCAAAGAGCTAGCACAAACCGTGTTTGATTTAGTGTTCCAACTACATGTATCCATATAGGAGAAAACAGAGTGAAACCTAAACATGAAAACGCTTACTGCAAAGGAACGGTTTAACCTAGAAGAACGAAGTTTGGTGAGTCAAGTGGGACTGGTGTACTGATCATTACCTGCCAGTATCATCAAGATTGGGTGAAAAAATGTTTCCTGAGATTTCAGGAAACTCGTATTTTTTTGGAAGCTTTTCAACCCCTTCCAATGAATGTGATTCTCGTCAGTCTCTGCTTGGGGCTACTTCAATAGGACAAAAACCATAGCGATAGAACTTGGAACTACATTATTGTGCCAAGTTTCAAAGAGCTAGCACAAACCGTGTTTGATTTAGAGTTCCAACTACATGTATCCATATAGGAGAAAACAGAGTGAAACCTAAACATGAAAACGGTTACTGCAAAGTAACGGTTTAACCTAGAAGAACGAAGTTTGGTGAGCCAAGTGGGACTGGTGTACTGATCATTACCTGCAAGTATCATCCAGATTGGGTGAAAAAATATTTGCTGAGATTTCAGGAAATTCGTAGTTTTATGGAAGCTTGGCAACCCCTTCCAATGAATGTATTCTTGTATGTCTCTGCTTGGGGCTACTTCAATAGGACACAAACCATAGAGATAGAACTTGGAACTACATTATTGTACCAAGTTTCAAAGAGCTAAAAGAAACCGTGTTTGATTTAGAGTTCCAACTGCATGTATCCATATAGGAGAAAACAGAGTGAAACCTAAACATGAAAACGGTTACTGCAAAGGAACGGTTTAACCTAGAAGAACGAAATTTGGTGAGCCATGTGGGATTGGTGTACTTATCATTACCTGCCAGTATCATCAAGATTGGGTGAAAAAATGTTTGCTGAGATTTCAGGAAACTCGCAGTTTTTTGGAAGCTTAGGAACCCCTTCCAATGAATGTGATGCTCGTCAGTCTCTGCTTGGGGCTACTTCAATAGGACACAAACAATAGCGATAGAACTTGGAACTACAATATTGTGCCAAGTTTCAAAGAGCTAGCACAAACCGTGTTTGATTTAGAGTTCCAACTACATGTATCCATATAGGAGAAAACAGAGTGAAACCTAAACATGAAAACGGTTACTGCAAAGGAACGGTTTAACCTAGAAGAACGAAGTTTGGTGAGCCAAGTGGGACTGGTGTACTGATCATTACCTGCAAGTATCATCAAGATTGGGTGAAAAAATGTTTGCGGAGATTTCAGGAAACTCGTAGTTTTATGGAAGCTTGGCAACCCCTTCCAATGAAGGTAATTCTCGTAAGTCTCTGCTTGGGGCTACTTCAATAGGACACAAAACATAGCGATAGAACTTGGAACTACATTATTGTTCCAAGTTTCAAAGAGCTATCACAAACCGTGTTTGATTTAGAGTTCCAACTACATGTATCCATATAGGAGAAAACAGAGTGAAACCTAAACATGAAAACGGTTACTGCAAAGGAACGGTTTTAACCTAGAAGAACGAAATTTGGTGAGCCAAGTGGGATTGGTGTACTGATCATTACCTGAGAGTACCATCAAGATTGGGGAAAAAATGTTTGCTGAGATATCAGGAAATTCGTAGTTTTTTTGGAAGCTTGGCAACCCCTTTAAATGAATGTGATTCTCGTCAGTCTCTGCTTGGGGCTTCTTCAATAGGACACAATCCATAGCGATTGAACTTGTAACTACATTATTGTGCAAGTTTCAAAGAGCTAGCACAAACCGTGTTTGATTTAGAGTTCCAACTACATGTATCCATATAGGAGAAAACAGAGTGAAACCTAAACATGAAAACGGTTACTGCAAAGGAACGGTTTAACCTAGAAGAACGAAATTTGGTGAACCAAGTGGGACTGGTGTACTGATCATTACCTGCAAGTATCATCAAGATTGGGTAAAAATTTTTGCTGAGATTTCAGGAAACTCGTAGTTTTTCGGAAGCTTGGCAACCCCTTTGAATGAAAGTGATTCTCGTCAGTCTCTGCTTGGGGCTAAATCAATAGGACACAAATCATAGCGATAGAAATTGGAACTACATTATTGTGCCAAGTTTCAAAGAGCTAGCACAAACCGTGTTTGATTTAGAGTTCCAAATACATGTATCCATATAGGAGAAAACAGAGTGAAACCTAAACATGAAAACGGTTACTGCAAAGGAAAGGTTTAACCTAGAAGAATGAAACTTGGTGAGCCAAGTGGGACTGGTGTACTGATCATTACCTGCAAGAATCATCAAGATTGGGTGAAAAAATATTTGCTGAGATTTCAGGAAACTCGTAGATTTTTGGAAGCTTGGCAACCCCTTCCAATGAATGTAATTCTCGTAAGTCTCTGCTTGGGGCTACTCAATAGGACACAAACCATAGCGATAGAACTTGGAACTACATTATTGTGCCAAGTTCAAAGAGCTAGCACAAACCGTGTTTGATTTAGAGTTCCAACTACATGTATCCATATAGGAGAAAACAGAGTGAAACCTAAACATGAAAAAGGTTACTGCAAAGTAACGGTTTAACCTAGAAGAACGAAATTTGGTGAGCCAAGTGGGATTGGTGTACTGCTCATTACCTGCCAGTACCATCAAGATTGGGTGAAAAAATGTTTGCTGAGATTTCAGGAAATTCGTAGTTTTTTGGAAGCTTGGCAACCCCTTTAAATGAATGTGATTCTCGTCAGTCTCTGCTTGGGGCTACTTCCATAGGACACAAACCATAGCGATAGAACTTGGAACTACATTATTATGCCAAGTTTCAAAGAGCTAGCACAAACCGTGTTTGATTTAGTGTTCCAACTACATGTATCCATATAGGAGAAAACAGAGTGAAACCTAAACATGAAAACGCTTACTGCAAAGGAACGGTTTAACCTAGAAGAACGAAGTTTGGTGAGTCAAGTGGGACTGGTGTACTGATCATTACCTGCCAGTATCATCAAGATTGGGTGAAAAAATGTTTCCTGAGATTTCAGGAAACTCGTATTTTTTTGGAAGCTTTTCAACCCCTTCCAATGAATGTGATTCTCGTCAGTCTCTGCTTGGGGCTACTTCAATAGGACAAAAACCATAGCGATAGAACTTGGAACTACATTATTGTGCCAAGTTTCAAAGAGCTAGCACAAACCGTGTTTGATTTAGAGTTCCAACTACATGTATCCATATAGGAGAAAACAGAGTGAAAACCTAAACATGAAAACGGTTTACTGCAAAGTAACGGTTTACCTAGAAGAACGAAGTTTGGTGAGCCAAGTGGGACTGGTGTACTGATCATTACCTGCAAGTATCATCCAGATTGGGTGAAAAAATATTTGCTGAGATTTCAGGAAATTCGTAGTTTTATGGAAGCTTGGCAACCCCTTCCAATGAATGTAATTCTTGTATGTCTCTGCTTGGGGCTACTTCAATAGGACACAAACCATAGAGATAGAACTTGGAACTACATTATTGTACCAAGTTTTCAAAGAGCTAAAAGAAACCGTGTTTGATTTAGAGTTCCAACTGCATGTATCCATATAGGAGAAAACAGAGTGAAACCTAAACATGAAAACGGTTACTGCAAAGGAACGGTTTAACCTAGAAGAACGAAATTTGGTGAGCCATGTGGGATTGGTGTACTTATCATTACCTGCCAGTATCATCAAGATTGGGTGAAAAAATGTTTGCTGAGATTTCAGGAAACTCGCAGTTTTTTGGAAGCTTAGGAACCCTCTTCCAATGAATGTGATGCTCGTCAGTCTCTGCTTGGGGCTACTTCAATAGGACACAAACAATATGCGATAGAACTTGGAACTACAATATTGTGCCAAGTTCAAAGAGCTAGCACAAACCGTGTTTGATTTAGAGTTCCAACTACATGTATCCATATAGGAGAAAACAGAGTGAAACCTAAACATGAAAACGGTTACTGCAAAGGAACGGTTAACCTAGAAGAACGAAGTTTGGTGAGCCAAGTGGGACTGGTGTACTGATCATTACCTGCAAGTATCATCAAGATTGGGTGAAAAAATGTTTGCGGAGATTTCAGGAAACTCGTAGTTTTATGGAAGCTTGGCAACCCCTTCCAATGAAGGTAATTCTCGTAAGTCTCTGCTTGGGGCTACTTCAATAGGACACAAAACATAGCGATAGAACTTGGAACTACATTATTGTTCCAAGTTTCAAAGAGCTATCACAAACCGTGTTTGATTTAGAGTTCCAACTACATGTATCCATATAGGAGAAAACAGAGTGAAACCTAAACATGAAAACGGTTACTGCAAAGGAACGGTTTAACCTAGAAGAACGAAATTTGGTGAGCCAAGTGGGATTGGTGTACTGATCATTACCTGAGAGTACCATCAAGATTGGGGGAAAAAATGTTTGCTGAGATATCAGGAAATTCGTAGTTTTTTGGAAGCTTGGCAACCCCTTTAAATGAATGTGATTCTCGTCAGTCTCTGCTTGGGGCTTCTTCAATAGGACACAATCCATAGCGATTGAACTTGTAACTACATTATTGTGCCAAGTTTCAAAGAGCTAGCACAAACCGTGTTTGATTTAGAGTTCCAACTACATGTATCCATATAGGAGAAAACAGAGTGAAACCTAAACATGAAAACGGTTACTGCAAAGGAACGGTTTAACCTAGAAGAACGAAATTTGGTGAACCAAGTGGGACTGGTGTACTGATCATTACCTGCAAGTATCATCAAGATTGGGTAAAAATTTTTGCTGAGATTTCAGGAAACTCGTAGTTTTTCGGAAGCTTGGCAACCCCTTTGAATGAAAGTGATTCTCGTCAGTCTCTGCTTGGGGCTAAATCAATAGGACACAAATCATAGCGATAGAAATTGGAACTACATTATTGTGCCAAGTTTCAAAGAGCTAGCACAAACCGTGTTTGATTTAGAGTTCCAAATACATGTATCCATATAGGAGAAAACAGAGTGAAACCTAAACATGAAAACGGTTACTGCAAAGGAAAGGTTTAACCTAGAAGAACGAAATTTGGTGACCCAAGTGAGATTGGTGTACTGATCATTAAATGCCAGTACCATCAAGATTGGGTGAAAAATGTTTGCTGAGATTTCAGGAAACTCGCAGTTTTTTGGAAGCTTGGGAACCCCTTCCAATGAATGTGATGCTCGTCAGTCTCTGCTTGGGGCTACTTCAATAGGACACAACCATAGCGATAGAACTTGGAACTACAATATTGTGCCAAGTTTCAAAGAGCTAGCACAAACCGTGTTTGATTTAGAGTTCCAACTACATGTATCCATATAGGAGAAAACAGAGTGAAACCTAAACATGAAAACGGTTACCGCAAAGGAACGGTTTAACCTAGAAGAACGAAGTTTGGTGAGCCAAGTGGGACTGGTGTACTGATCATTACCTGCAAGTATCATCAAGATTGGGTGAAAAAATGTTTGCTGAGATTTCAGGAAACTCGTAGTTTTTTGGAAGTTTGGCAACCCCTTTGAATGAATGTGATTCTCGTCAGTCTCTGCTTGGGGCTACTTCAATAGGACACAAACCATAGCGATAGAACTTGGAACTACATTAATGTGCCAAGTTTCAAAGAGCTAGCACAAACCGTGTTTGATTTAGAGTTCCAACTACATGTATCCATATAGGAGAAAACTGAGTGAAACCTAAACATGAAAACGGTTACTGCAAAGGAACGGTTTAACCTAGAAGAACGAAATTTGGTGAGCCAAGTGGGACTCGTGTACTGATCATTACCTGCAAGTATCATCAAGATTGGGTGAAAAAATGTTTGCTGAGATTTCAGGAAACTCGTAGTTTTTCGGATGCTTGGCAACCCCTTTGAATGAAAGTGATTCTCCTCAGTCTCTGCTTGGGGCTACTTCAATAGGACACAAACCATAGCGATAGAACTTGGAACTACATTATTGTGCCAAGTTTCAAAGAGCTAGCACAAACCGTGTTTGATTTAGAGTTCCAACTACATGTATCCATATAGGAGAAAACAGAGTGAAACCTAAACATGAAAACGGTTACTGCAAGGGAACGGTTTAACCTAGAAGAACGAAATTTGGTGAGCCAAGTGGGATTGGTGTACTTATCATTACCTGCGAGTATCATCAAGATTGAGTGAAAAAATGTTTGCTGAGATTTCAGGAAACTCGTAGTATTTTGGAAGCTTGGGAACCCCTTCCAATGAATGTGATTCTCGTCAGTCTCTGCTTGGGGCTACTGCAATAGGACACAAACCATAGCGATAGAACTTGGAACTACATTATTGTGCCAAGTTTCAAAGAGCTAACAGAAACCGTGTTTGATTTAGAGTTCCAAA
This sequence comes from Urocitellus parryii, assembly GCF_045843805.1. Taxonomy (NCBI): domain Eukaryota; kingdom Metazoa; phylum Chordata; class Mammalia; order Rodentia; family Sciuridae; genus Urocitellus; species Urocitellus parryii. The sequence goes on from NW_027554257.1 coordinate 20,274, forward strand.
TACATGTATCCATATAGGAGAAAACAGAGTGAAATCTAAACATGAAAACGGTTACTGCAAAGTAACGGTTTAACCTAGAAGTACGAAATTTGGTGAGCCAAGTGGGACTGGTGTACTGATCATTACCTGCAAGTATCATCAAGATTGGGTGAAAAAATGTTTGCTGAGATTTCAGGAAACTCGTAGTTTTTTGGAAGCTTGGCAACCCCTTTCAATGAATGTGATTCTCGTCAGTCTCTGCTTGGGGCTACTTCAATAGGACACAAACCATAGCGATAGAACTTGGAACTACATTATTGTGCCAAGTTTCAAAGAGCTAGCACAAACCGTGTTTCATTTAGAGTTCCAACTACATGTATCCATATAGGAGAAAACAGAGTGAAACCTAAACATGAAAACGGTTACTGCAAAGGAACGGTTTAACCTAGAAGAACGAAGTTTGGTGAGCCAAGTGGGACTGGTGTACTGATCATTACCTGCAAGTATCATCAAGATTGGGTGAAAAAATGTTTGCTGAGATTTCAGGAAACTCTTAGTTTTATGGAAGCTTGGCAACCCCTTCCAATGAATGTAATTCTCGTAAGTCTCTGCTTGGGGCTACTTCAATAGGACACAAACCATAGCGATAGAACTTGGAACTACATTATTGTTCCAAGTTTCAAAGAGCTAGCACAAACCGTGTTTGATTTAGAGTTCCAACTACATGTATCCATATAGGAGAAAACAGAGTGAAACCTAAACATGAAAACGGCTACTGCAAAGGAACGGTTTAACCTAGAAGAACGAAATTTGGTGAGCCAAGTGGGACTGGTGTACTGATCATTAACTGCAAGTATCATCAAGATAGGGTGAAAAAATGTTTGCTGAGATTTCAGGAAACTCGTAGTATTTTGGAAGCTTGGGAACCCCTTCCAATGAATGTGATTCTCGTCAGTCTCTGCTTGGGGCTACTTCAATAGGACACAAACCATAGAGATAGAAATTGGAACTACATTATTGTGCCAAGTTTCAAAGAGCTAACAGAAACCGTGTTTGATTTAGAGTTCCAACTACATGTATCCACATAGGAGAAAACAGAGTGAAACCTAAACATGAAAACGGTTACTGCAAAGGAACGGTTTAACCTAGAAGAACGAAATTTGGTGCGCCAAATAGGACTGGTGTACTGATCATTACCTGCCAGTATCATCAAGATTGGGTGAAAAAATGTTTGCTGAGATTTCAGGAAACTCGTAGTTTTTTGGAAGCTTGGCAACCCCTTCCAATGAATGTAATTCTCGTCAGTCTCTGCTTGGGGCTACTTCAATAGGACACAAACCATAGCGATAGAACTTGGAACTACATTATTGTGCCAAGTTTCAAAGAGCTAGCACAATCCGTGTTTGATTTAGAGTTCCAACTACATGTATCCATATAGGAGAAAACAGAGTGAAACCTAAACATGAAAACGGTTACTGCAAAGGAACGGTTTAACCTAGAAGAACGAAATTTGGTGAGCCAAGTGGGATTGGTGTACTGATCATTACCTGCCAGTACCATCAAGATTGGGTGAAAAAATGTTTGCTGAGATTTCAGGAAATTCGTAGTTTTTTGGAAGCTTGGCAACCCCTTTCAATGAATGTGATTCTCCTCAGTCTCTGCTTGGGGCTACTTCAATAGGACACAAACCATAGCGATAGAACTTGGAACTACATTATTGTGCCAAGTTTCAAAGAGCTAGCACAAACCGTGTTTCATTTAGAGTTCCAACTACATGTATCCATATAGGAGAAAACAGAGTGAAACCTAAACATGAAAACGGTTACTGCAAAGGAACGGTTTAACCTAGAAGAACGAAGTTTGGTGAGCCAAGTGGGACTGGTGTACTGATCATTACCTGCAAGTATCATCAAGATTGGGTGAAAAAAAGTTTGCTGAGATTTCAGGAAACTCGTAGTTTTATGGAAGCTTGGCAACCCCTTCCAATGAATGTAATTCTCGTAAGTCTCTGCTTGGGGCTACTTCAATAGGACACAAACCATAGCGATAGAACTTGGAACTACATTATTGTGCCAAGTTTCAAAGAGCTAACAGAAACCGTGTTTGATTTAGAGTTCCAAATACATGTATCCATATAGGAGAAAACAGAGTGAAATCTAAACATGAAAACGGTTACTGCAAAGTAACGGTTTAACCTAGAAGTACGAAATTTGGTGAGCCAAGTGGGACTGGTGTACTGATCATTACCTGCAAGTATCATCAAGATTGGGTGAAAAAATGTTTGCTGAGATTTCAGGAAACTCGTAGTTTTTTGGAAGCTTGGCAACCCCTTTCAATGAATGTGATTCTCGTCAGTCTCTGCTTGGGGCTACTTCAATAGGACACAAACCATAGCGATAGAACTTGGAACTACATTATTGTGCCAAGTTTCAAAGAGCTAGCACAAACCGTGTTTCATTTAGAGTTCCAACTACATGTATCCATATAGGAGAAAACAGAGTGAAACCTAAACATGAAAACGGTTACTGCAAAGGAACGGTTTAACCTAGAAGAACGAAATTTGGTGAGCCAAGTGGGACTGGTGTACTGATCATTACCTGCAAGTATCATCAAGATTGGGTGAAAACATGTTTGCTGAGATTTCAGGAAACTCGTAGTATTTTGGAAGCTTGGGAACCCCTTCCAATGAATGTGATTCTCGTCAGTCTCTGTTTGGGGCTACTTCAATAGGACACAAACCATAGCGATAGAACTTGGAACTACATTATTGTGCCAAGTTTCAAAGAGCTAGCACAAACCGTGTTTGATTTAGAGTTCCAACTACATGTATCCATATAGGAGAAAACAGAGTGAAACCTAAACATGAAAACGGTTACTGCAAAGGAACGGTTTAACCTAGAAGAACGAAATTTGGTGAGCCAAGTGGTATTGGTGTACTGATAATTACCTGCCAGTATCATCAAGATTGGGTGAAAAAATGTTTGCTGAGATTTCAGGAAACTCGTAGTTTTTTGGAAGCTTGGCAACCCCTTTCAATGAAAGTGATTCTCGTCAGTCTGTGCTTGGGGCTACTTCCATAGGACACAAACCATAGCGATAGAACTTGGAACTACATTATTGTGCCACGTTTCAAAGAGCTAGCACAACCGCGTTTGATTTAGAGTTCCAACTACATGTATCCATATAGGAGAAAACAGAGTGAAACCTAAACATGAAAACGGTTACTGCAAAGGAACGGTTTAACCTAGAAGAATGAAACTTGGTGAGCCAAGTGGGACTGGTGTACTGATCATTACCTGCAAGAATCATCAAGATTGGGTGAAAAAATATTTGCTGAGATTTCAGGAAACTCGTAGATTTTTGGAAGCTTGGCAACCCCCTTCCAATGAATGTAATTCTCGTAAGTCTCTGCTTGGGGCTACTTCAATAGGACACAAACCATAGCGATAGAACTTGGAACTACATTATTGTGCCAAGTTTCAAAGAGCTAGCACAAACCGTGTTTGATTTAGAGTTCCAACTACATGTATCCATATAGGAGAAAACAGAGTGAAACCTAAACATGAAAAAGGTTACTGCAAAGTAACGGTTTAACCTAGAAGAACGAAATTTGGTGAGCCAAGTGGGATTGGTGTACTGATCATTACCTGCCAGTACCATCAAGATTGGGTGAAAAAATGTTTGCTGAGATTTCAGGAAATTCGTAGTTTTTTGGAAGCTTGGCAACCCCTTTAAATGAATGTGATTCTCGTCAGTCTCTGCTTGGGGCTACTTCCATAGGACACAAACCATAGCGATAGAACTTGGAACTACATTATTATGCCAAGTTTCAAAGAGCTAGCACAAACCCGTGTTTGATTTAGTGTTCCAACTACATGTATCCATATAGGAGAAAACAGAGTGAAACCTAAACATGAAAACGCTTACTGCAAAGGAACGGTTTAACCTAGAAGAACGAAGTTTGGTGAGTCAAGTGGGACTGGTGTACTGATCATTACCTGCCAGTATCATCAAGATTGGGTGAAAAATGTTTCCTGAGATTTCAGGAAACTCGTATTTTTTTGGAAGCTTTTCAACCCCTTCCAATGAATGTGATTCTCGTCAGTCTCTGCTTGGGGCTACTTCAATAGGACAAAAACCATAGCGATAGAACTTGGAACTACATTATTGTGCCAAGTTTCAAAGAGCTAGCACAAACCGTGTTTGATTTAGAGTTCCAACTACATGTATCCATATAGGAGAAAACAGAGTGAAACCTAAACATGAAACGGTTACTGCAAAGTAATGGTTTAACCTAGAAGAACGAAGTTTGGTGAGCCAAGTGGGACTGGTGTACTGATCATTACCTGCAAGTATCATCCAGATTGGGTGAAAAAATATTTGCTGAGATTTCAGGAAATTCGTAGTTTTATGGAAGCTTGGCAACCCCTTCCAATGAATGTAATTCTTGTATGTCTCTGCTTGGGGCTACTTCAATAGGACACAAACCATAGAGATAGAACTTGGAACTACATTATTGTACCAAGTTTCAAAGAGCTAAAAGAAACCGTGTTTGATTTAGAGTTCCAACTGCATGTATCCATATAGGAGAAAACAGAGTGAAACTTAAACATGAAAACGGTTACTGCAAAGGAACGGTTTAACCTAGAAGAACGAAATTTGGTGAGCCATGTGGGATTGGTGTACTTATCATTACCTGCCAGTATCATCAAGATTGGGTGAAAAAATGTTTGCTGAGATTTCAGGAAACTCGCAGTTTTTTGGAAGCTTAGGAACCCCTTCCAATGAATGTGATGCTCGTCAGTCTCTGCTTGGGGCTACTTCAATAGGACACAAACAATAGCGATAGAACTTGGAACTACAATATTGTGCCAAGTTTCAAAGAGCTAGCACAAACCGTGTTTGATTTAGAGTTCCAACTACATGTATCCATATAGGAGAAAACAGAGTGAAACCTAAACATGAAAACGGTTACTGCAAAGGAACGGTTTAACCTAGAAGAACGAAGTTTGGTGAGCCAAGTGGGACTGGTGTACTGATCATTACCTGCAAGTATCATCAAGATTGGGTGAAAAAATGTTTGCGGAGATTTCAGGAAACTCGTAGTTTTATGGAAGCTTGGCAACCCCTTCCAATGAAGGTAATTCTCGTAAGTCTCTGCTGGGGCTACTTCAATAGGACACAAAACATAGCGATAGAACTTGGAACTACATTATTGTTCCAAGTTTCAAAGAGCTATCACAAACCGTGTTTGATTTAGAGTTCCAACTACATGTATCCATATAGGAGAAAACAGAGTGAAACCTAAACATGAAAACGGTTACTGCAAAGGAACGGTTTAACCTAGAAGAACGAAATTTGGTGAGCCAAGTGGGATTGGTGTACTGATCATTACCTGAGAGTACCATCAAGATTGGGGGAAAAAATGTTTGCTGAGATATCAGGAAATTCGTAGTTTTTTGGAAGCTTGGCAACCCCTTTAAATGAATGTGATTCTCGTCAGTCTCTGCTTGGGGCTTCTTCAATAGGACACAATCCATAGCGATTGAACTTGTAACTACATTATTGTGCCAAGTTTCAAAGAGCTAGCACAAACCGTGTTTGATTTAGAGTTCCAACTACATGTATCCATATAGGAGAAAACAGAGTGAAACCTAAACATGAAAACGGTTACTGCAAAGGAACGGTTTAACCTAGAAGAACGAAATTTGGTGAACCAAGTGGGACTGGTGTACTGATCATTACCTGCAAGTATCATCAAGATTGGGTAAAAATTTTTGCTGAGATTTCAGGAAACTCGTAGTTTTTCGGAAGCTTGGCAACCCCTTTGAATGAAAGTGATTCTCGTCAGTCTCTGCTTGGGGCTAAATCAATAGGACACAAATCATAGCGATAGAAATTGGAACTACATTATTGTGCCAAGTTTCAAAGAGCTAGCACAAACCGTGTTTGATTTAGAGTTCCAAATACATGTATCCATATAGGAAGAAAACAGAGTGAAACCTAAACATGAAAACGGTTACTGCAAAGGAAAGGTTTAACCTAGAAGAACGAAATTTGGTGACCCAAGTGAGATTGGTGTACTGATCATTAAATGCCAGTACCATCAAGATTGGGTGAAAAATGTTTGCTGAGATTTCAGGAAACTCGCAGTTTTTTGGAAGCTTGGGAACCCCTTCCAATGAATGTGATGCTCGTCAGTCTCTGCTTGGGGCTACTTCAATAGGACACAACCATAGCGATAGAACTTGGACACTAAACATTATTGTGCCAAGTTTCAAAGAGCTAGCACAAACCGTGTTTCATTTAGAGTTCCAACTACATGTATCCATATAGGAGAAAACAGAGTGAAACCTAAACATGAAAACGGTTACTGCAAAGGAACGGTTTAACCTAGTAGAACGAAATTTGGTGAGCCAAGTGGGATTGGTGTACTGATCATTACCTGCCAGTACCATCAAGATTGGGTGAAAAAATGTTTGCTGAGATTTCAGGAAATTCGTAGTTTTTTGGAAGCTTGGCAACCCCTTTCAATGAATGTGATTCTCCTCAGTCTCTGCTTGGGGCTACTTCAATAGGACACAAACCATAGCGATAGAACTTGGAACTACATTATTGTGCCAAGTTTCAAAGAGCTAGCACAAACCGTGTTTCATTTAGAGTTCCAACTACATGTATCCATATAGGAGAAAACAGAGTGAAACCTAAACATGAAAACGGTTACTGCAAAGGAACGGTTTAACCTAGAAGAACGAAGTTTGGTGAGCCAAGTGGGACTGGTGTACTGATCATTACCTGCAAGTATCATCAAGATTGGGTGAAAAAAAGTTTGCTGAGATTTCAGGAAACTCGTAGTTTTATGGAAGCTTGGCAACCCCTTCCAATGAATGTAATTCTCGTAAGTCTCTGCTTGGGGCTACTTCAATAGGACACAAACCATAGCGATAGAACTTGGAACTACATTATTGTGCCAAGTTTCAAAGAGCTAACAGAAACCGTGTTTGATTTAGAGTTCCAAATACATGTATCCATATAGGAGAAAACAGAGTGAAATCTAAACATGAAAACGGTTACTGCAAAGTAACGGTTTAACCTAGAAGTACGAAATTTGGTGAGCCAAGTGGGACTGGTGTACTGATCATTACCTGCAAGTATCATCAAGATTGGGTGAAAAAATGTTTGCTGAGATTTCAGGAAACTCGTAGTTTTTTGGAAGCTTGGCAACCCCTTTCAATGAATGTGATTCTCGTCAGTCTCTGCTTGGGGCTACTTCAATAGGACACAAACCATAGCGATAGAACTTGGAACTACATTATTGTGCCAAGTTTCAAAGAGCTAGCACAAACCGTGTTTCATTTAGAGTTCCAACTACATGTATCCATATAGGAGAAAACAGAGTGAAACCTAAACATGAAAACGGTTACTGCAAAGGAACGGTTTAACCTAGAAGAACGAAGTTTGGTGAGCCAAGTGGGACTGGTGTACTGATCATTACCTGCCAGTATCATCAAGATTGGGTGAAAAAATGTTTGCTGAGATTTCAGGAAACTCGTAGTTTTTTGGAAGCTTGGCAACCCCTTCCAATGAATGTAATTCTCGTCAGTCTCTGCTTGGGGCTACTTCAATAGGACACAAACCATAGCGATAGAACTTGGAACTACATTATTGTGCCAAGTTTCAAAGAGCTAGCACAAACCGTGTATGATTTAGAGTTCCAACTACATGTATCCATATAGGAGAAAACAGAGTGAAACCTAAACATGAAAACGGTTACTGCAAAGGAACGGTTTAACCTAGAAGAACGAAATTTGGTGAGCCAAGTGGGATTGGTGTACTGATCATTACCTGCCAGTACCATCAAGATTGGGTGAAAAAATGTTTGCTGAGATTTCAGGAAATTCGTAGTTTTTTGGAAGCTTGGCAACCCCTTTCAATTAATGTGATTCTCATCAGTCTCTGCTTGGGGCTACTTCAATAGGACACAAACCATAGCGATTGAACTTGTAACTACATTATTGTGCCAAGTTTCAAAGAGCTAGCACAAACCGTGTTTGATTATAGTTCCAACTACATGTATCCATATAGGAGAAAACAGAGTGAAACCTAAACATGAAAACGGTTACTGCAAGGGAACGGTTTAACCTAGAAGAACGAAATTTGGTGAGCCAAGTGGGATTGGTGTACTTATCATTACCTGCGAGTATCATCAAGATTGAGTGAAAAAATGTTTGCTGAGATTTCAGGAAACTCGTAGTATTTTGGAAGCTTGGGAACCCCTTCCATTGAATGTGATTCTCGTCAGTCTCTGCTTGGGGCTACTTCAATAGGACACAAACCATAGCGATAGAACTTGGAACTACATTATTGTGCCAAGTTTCAAAGAGCTAACAGAAACCGTGTTTGATTTAGAGTTCCAAATACATGTAACCATATAGGAGAAAACAGAGTGAAATCTAAACATGAAAACGGTTACTGCAAAGTAACGGTTTAACCTAGAAGTACGAAATTTGGTGAGCCAAGTGGGACTGGTGTACTGATCATTACCTGCAAGTATCATCAAGATTGGGTGAAAAAATTTTTGTTGAGATTTCAGGAAACTCGTAGTTTTTTGGAAGCTTGGCAACCCCTTTCAATGAATGTGATTCTCGTCAGTCTCTGCTTGGGGCTACTTCAATAGGACACAAACCATAGCGATAGAACTTGAAACTACATTATTGTGCCAAGTTTCAAAGAGCTAGCACAAACCGTGTTTCATTTAGAGTTCCAACTACATGTATCCATATAGGAGAAAACAGAGTGAAACCTAAACATGAAAACGGTTACTGCAAAGGAACGGTTTAACCTAGAAGAACGAAGTTTGGTGAGCCAAGTGGGACTGGTGTACTGATCATTACCTGCAAGTATCATCAAGATTGGGTGAAAAAATGTTTGCTGAGATTTCAGGAAACTCGTAGTTTTATGGAAGCTTGGCAACCCCTTCCAATGAATGTAATTCTCGTAAGTCTCTGCTTGGGGCTACTTCAATAGGACACAAACCATAGCGATAGAACTTGGAACTACATTATTGTTCCAAGTTTCAAAGAGCTAGCACAAACCGTGTTTGATTTAGAGTTCCAACTACATGTATCCATATAGGAGAAAACAGAGTGAAACCTAAACATGAAAACGGCTACTGCAAAGGAACGGTTTAACCTAGAAGAACGAAATTTGGTGAGCCAAGTGGGACTGGTGTACTGATCATTAACTGCAAGTATCATCAAGATAGGGTGAAAAAATGTTTGCTGAGATTTCAGGAAACTCGTAGTATTTTGGAAGCTTGGGAACCCCTTCCAATGAATGTGATTCTCGTCAGTCTCTGCTTGGGGCTACTTCAATAGGACACAAACCATAGAGATAGAAATTGGAACTACATTATTGTGCCAAGTTTCAAAGAGCTAACAGAAACCGTGTTTGATTTAGAGTTCCAACTACATGTATGCATATAGGAGAAAACAGAGTGAAACCTAAACATGAAAACGGTTACTGCAAAGGAACGGTTTAACCTAGAAGAACGAAATTTGGTGAGCCAAATAGGACTGGTGTACTGATCATTACCTGCCAGTATCATCAAGATTGGGTGAAAAAATGTTTGCTGAGATTTCAGGAAACTCGTAGTTTTTTGGAAGCTTGGCAACCCCTTCCAATGAATGTAATTCTCGTCAGTCTCTGCTTGGGGCTACTTCAATAGGACACAAACCATAGCGATAGAACTTGGAACTACATTATTGTGCCAAGTTTCAAAGAGCTAGCACAAACCGTGTTTGATTTAGAGTTCCAACTACATGTATCCATATAGGAGAAAACAGAGTGAAACCTAAACATGAAAACGGTTACTGCAAAGGAACGGTTTAACCTAGAAGAACGAAGTTTGGTGAGCCAAGTGGGACTGGTGTACTGATCATTACCTGCCAGTATCATCAAGATTGGGTGAAAAAATGTTTGCTGAGATTTCAGGAAACTCGTAGTTTTTTTGGAAGCTTGGCAACCCCTTCCAATGAATGTAATTCTCGTCAGTCTCTGCTTGGGGCTACTTCAATAGGACACAAACCATAGCGATAGAACTTGGAACTACATTATTGTGCCAAGTTTCAAAGAGCTAACACAAACCGTGTATGATTTAGAGTTCCAACTACATGTATCCATATAGGAGAAAACAGAGTGAAACCTAAACATGAAAACGGTTACTGCAAAGGAACGGTTTAACCTAGAAGAACGAAATTTGGTGAGCCAAGTGGGATTGGTGTACTGATCATTACCTGCCAGTACCATCAAGATTGGGTGAAAAAATGTTTGCTGAGATTTCAGGAAATTCGTAGTTTTTTGGAAGCTTGGCAACCCCTTTCAATTAATGTGATTCTCGTCAGTCTCTGCTTGGGGCTACTTCAATAGGACACAAACCATAGCGATTGAACTTGTAACTACATTATTGTGCCAAGTTTCAAAGAGCTAGCACAAACCGTGTTTGATTATAGTTCCAACTACATGTATCCATATAGGAGAAAACAGAGTGAAACCTAAACATGAAAACGGTTACTGCAAGGGAACGGTTTAACCTAGAAGAACGAAATTTGGTGAGCCAAGTGGGATTGGTGTACTTATCATTACCTGCGAGTATCATCAAGATTGAGTGAAAAAATGTTTGCTGAGATTTCAGGAAACTCGTAGTATTTTGGAAGCTTGGGACCCCCTTCCAATGAATGTGATTCTCGTCAGTCTCTGCTTGGGGCTACTTCAATAGGACACAAACCATAGCGATAGAACTTGGATCTACATTATTGTGCCAAGTTTCAAAGAGCTAACAGAAACCGTGTTTGATTTAGAGTTCCAAATACATGTATCCATATAGGAGAAAACAGAGTGAAATCTAAACATGAAAACGGTTACTGCAAAGTAACGGTTTAACCTAGAAGTACGAAATTTGGTGAGCCAAGTGGAACTGGTGTACTGATCATTACCTGCAAGTATCATCAAGATTGGGTGAAAAAATTTTTGTTGAGATTTCAGGAAACTCGTAGTTTTTTGGAAGCTTGGCAACCCCTTTCAATGAATGTGATTCTCGTCAGTCTCTGCTTGGGGCTACTTCAATAGGACACAAACCATAGCGATAGAACTTGAAACTACATTATTGTGCCAAGTTTCAAAGAGCTAGCACAAACCGTGTTTCATTTAGAGTTCCAACTACATGTATCCATATAGGAGAAAACAGAGTGAAACCTAAACATGAAAACGGTTACTGCAAAGGAACGGTTTAACCTAGAAGAACGAAGTTTGGTGAGCCAAGTGGGACTGGTGTACTGATCATTACCTGCAAGTATCATCAAGATTGGGTGAAAAAATGTTTGCTGAGATTTCAGGAAACTCGTAGTTTTATGGAAGCTTGGCAACCCCTTCCAATGAATGTAATTCTCGTAAGTCTCTGCTTGGGGCTACTTCAATAGGACACAAACCATAGCGATAGAACTTGGAACTACATTATTGTTCCAAGTTTCAAAGAGCTAGCACAAACCGTGTTTGATTTAGAGTTCCAACTACATGTATCCATATAGGAGAAAACAGAGTGAAACCTAAACATGAAAACGGTTACTGCAAAGGAACGGTTTAACCTAGAAGAACGAAATTTGGTGAGCCAAATAGGACTGGTGTACTGATCATTACCTGCCAGTATCATCAAGATTGGGTGAAAAAATGTTTGCTGAGATTTCAGGAAACTCGTAGTTTTTTGGAAGCTTGGCAACCCCTTCCAATGAATGTAATTCTCGTCAGTCTCTGCTTGGGGCTACTTCAATAGGACACAAACCATAGCGATAGAACTTGGAACTACATTATTGTGCCAAGTTTCCAAGAGCTAGCACAAACCGTGTTTAATTTAGAGTTCCAACTACATGTATCCATATAGGAGAAAACAGAGTGAAACCTAAACATGAAAACGGTTACTGCAAAGGAACGGTTTAACCTAGAAGAACGAAATTTGGTGAGCCAAGTGGGATTGGTGTACTGATCATTACCTGCCAGTACCATCAAGATTGGGTGAAAAAATGTTTGCTGAGATTTCAGGAAATTCGTAGTTTTTTGGAAGCTTGGCAACCCCTTCCAATGAATGTAATTCTCGTCAGTCTCTGCTTGGGGCTACTTCAATAGGACACAAACCATAGCGATAGAACTTGGAACTACATTATTGTGCCAAGTTTCAAAGAGCTAGCACAAACCGTGTTTGATTTAGAGTTCCAACTACATGTATCCATATAGGAGAAAACAGAGTGAAACCTAAACATGAAAACGGTTACTGCAAAGGAACGGTTTAACCTAGAAGAACGAAATTTGGTGAGCCAAGTGGGATTGGTGTACTGATCATTACCTGCCAGTACCATCAAGATTGGGTGAAAAAATGTTTGCTGAGATTTCAGGAAATTCGTAGTTTTTTGGAAGCTTGGCAACCCCTTTCAATGAAAGTGATTCTCGTCAGTCTCTGCTTGGGGCTACTTCAATAGGACACAAACCATAGCGATAGAACTTGGAACTACATTATTGTGCCACGTTTCAAAGAGCTAGCACAAACCGTGTTTGATTTAGAGTTCCAACTACATGTATCCATATAGGAGAAAACAGAGTGAAACCTAAACATGAAAACGGTTACTGCAAAGGAACGGTTTAACCTAGAAGAACGAAATTTGGTGAGCCAAGTGGGACTGGTGTACTGATCATTACCTGCAAGTATCATCAAGATTGGGTGAAAAAATGTTTGCTGGATTTCAGGAAACTCGTAGTTTTTTGGAAGCTTGGCAACCCCTTCCAATGAATGTGATTCTCGTCAGTCTCTGCTTGGGGCTACTTCAATAGGACACAAACCATAGCGATAGAACTTGGAACTACATTACTGTGCCAAGTTTCAAAGAGCTAGCACAAACCGTGTTTGATTTAGATTTCCAACTACATGTATCCATATAGGAGAAAACAGAGTGAAACCTAAACATGAAAACGGTTACTGCCAAGGAACGGTTTAACCTAGAAGAACGAAATTTGGTTAGCCAAGTGGGATTGGTGTTCTGATCATTACCTGCAAGTATCATCAAGATTGGGTGAAAAAATGTTTGCTGAGATTTCAGGAAACTCGTAGATTTTTGGAAGCTTGGCAACCCCTTTCAATAAAAGTGATTCTCATCAGTTTGTGCTTGGGGCTACTTCCATAGGACACAAACTATAGTGACAGAACGTGGAACTACATTATTGTGCCAAGTTTCAAAGAGCTAGCACAAACCGTGTTTTATTTAGAGTTCCAAATACATGTATCCATATAGGAGAAAACAGAGTGAAACCTAAACATGAAAACGGTTACTGCAAAGGAACGGTTTAACCTAGAAGAACGAAATTTGGTGACCAAATGGGATGGTGTACTGATCATTACCTGCAAGTATCATCAAGATTGGGTGAAAAAATATTTGCTGAGATTTCAGGAAACTCGTAGTTTTTTGGAAGCTTGGCAACCCCTTCCAATGAATGTGATTCTCGTCAGTCTCTGCTTGGGGTACTTCAATAGGACACAAACCATACCGATAAAACTTGGAACTACATTATTGTGCCAAGTTTCAAAGAGCTAGCACAAACCGTCTTTGATTTAGAGTTCCAACTACATGTATCCATATAGGAGAAAACAGGGTGAAACCTAAACATGAAAACGGTTACTGCAAAGGAACGGTTTAACCTTGAAGAACGAAATTTGGTCAGCCAAGTGGGACTGGTGTACTGATCATTACCTGCCAGTATCATCAAGATTGGGTGAAAAACGTTTGCTGAGATTTCAGGAAACTCGTAGTTTTTTGGAAGCTTGGCAACCCCTTCAAATGAATGTGATTCTCGTCAGTCTCTGCTTGGGGCTACTTCAATAGGACACAAACCATAGCGATAGAACTTGGAACTACATTATTGTGCCAAGTTTCAAAGAGCTAGCACAAACCGTGTTTGATTTAGATTTCCAACTACATGTATCCATATAGGAGAAAACAGAGTGAAACCTAAACATGAAAACGGTTACTGCCAAGGAACGGTTTAACCTAGAAAAACGAAATTTGGTGAGCCAAGTGGGATTGGTGTACTGATCATTACCTGCAAGTATCATCAAGATTGGGTGAAAAAATGTTTGCTGAGATTTCAGGAAACTCGTAGATTTTTGGAAGCTTGGCAACCCCTTTCAATAAAAGTGATTCTCATCAGTTTGTGCTTGGGGCTACTTCCATAGGACACAAACTATAGTGATAGAACGTAGAACTACATTATTGTGCCAAGTTTCAAAGAGCTAGCACAAACCGTGTTTGATTTAGAGTTCCAAATACATGTATCCATATAGGAGAAAACAGAGTGGAAACCTAAACATGAAAACGGTTACTGCAAAGGAACGGTTTAACCTAGAAGAACGAAATTTGGTGACCAAATGGGATGGTGTACTGATCATTACCTGCAAGTATCATCAAGATTGGGTGAAAAAATATTTGCTGAGATTTCAGGAAACTCGTAGTTTTTTGGAAGCTTGGCAACCCCTTCCAATGAATGTGATTCTCGTCAGTCTATGCTTGGGCTAATTCCATAGGACACAAGCCATAGCGATAGAACTTGGAACTACATTATTGTGCCAAGTTTCAAAGAGCTAGCACAAACCGTGTTTGATTTAGATTTCCAACTACATGTATCCATATAGGAGAAAACAGAGTGAAACCTAAACATGAAAACGGTTACTGCCAAGGAACGGTTTAACCTAGAAGAACGAATTTGGTGAGCCAAGTGGATTGGTGTACTGATCATTACCTGCAAGTATCATCAAGATTGGGTGAAAAAATGTTTGCTGAGATTTCAGGAAACTCGTAGTTTTTTGGAAGCTTGGCAACCCCTTTCAATAAAAGTGATTCTCATCAGTCTGTGCTTGGGGCTACTTCCATAGGACACAAACTATAGTGATAGAACGTGGAACTACATTATTGTGCTAGGTTTCAAAGAGCTAGCACAAACCGTGTTTGATTTAGAGTTCCAAATACATGTATCCATATAGGAGAAAACAGAGTGAAACCTAAACATGAAAACGGTTACTGCAAAGGAACGTTTAACCTAGAAGAACGAAATTTGGTGACCAAATGAGATGGTGTACTGATCATTACCTGCAAGTATCATCAAGATTGGGTGAAAAAATGTTTGCTGAGATTTCAGGAAACTCGTAGTTTTTTGGAAGCTTGGCAACCCCTTCCAATGAATGTGATTCTCGTCAGTCTATGCTTGGGGCTACTTCCATAGGACACAAGCCATAGCGATAGAACTTGGAACTACATTATTGTGCCAAGTTTCAAAGAGCTAGCACAAACCGTGTTTGATTTAGAGTTCCAAATACATGTATCCATATAGGAGAAAACAGAGTGAAACCTAAACATGAAAACGGTTACTCCAAAGGAACGGTTTAACCTAGAAGAACGAAATTTGGTCAGCCAAGTGGGACTGGTGTACTGATCATTACCTGCAAGTATCATCAAGATTGGGTGAAAAAATGTTTGCTGAGATTTCAGGAAACTCGTAGTTTTTTGGAAGCTTGGCAACCCCTTCCAATGAATGTGATTCTCGTCAGTCTCTGCTTGGGGCTACTTCAATAGGACACAAACCATAGCGATAGAACTTGGAACTACATTATTGTGCCAAGTTTCAAAGAGCTAGCACAAACGGTGTTTCATTTAGAGTTCCAACTACATGTATCGATATAGGAGAAAACAGAGTGAAACCTAAACATGAAAACGGTTACTGCAAAGGAACGGTTTAACCTAGAAGAACGAAATTTGGTGAGCCAAATGGGACTGGTGTACTGATCATTACCTGCAAGTATCATCAAGATTGGGTGAAAAAATGTTTGCTGAGATTTCAGGAAACTCGTAGTTTTTTAGAAGCTTGGCAACCCCTTCCAATGAATGTGATTCTCTTCAGTCTCTGCTTGGGGCTATTTCAATAGGACACAAACCATAGCCATAGAACTTGGAACTACATTATTGTACCAAGTTAAAAGAGCTAGCACAAACCGTGTTTGATTTAGAGTTCCAACTACATGTATCCATATAGGAGAAAACAGAGTGAAACCTAAACATGAAAACGGTTACTGCAAAGGAACGGTTTAACCTAGAAGAACAAAATTTGGTGAGCCAAGTGGGACTGGTGTACTGATCATTACCTGCAAGTATCATCAAGATTGGGTGAAAAAATGTTTGCTGAGATTTCAGGAAACTCGTAATTTTTTGGAAGCTTGGCAACCCTTCCAATGAATGTGATTCTCGTCATTCTCTGCTTGGGGCTACTTCACTAGGACACAAACCATAGCGATAGAACTTGGAACTACATTATTGTGCCAAATTTCAAAGAGCTAGCACAAACCGTGTTTGATTTAGAGTTCCAACTACATGTATCCATATAGGAGAAAACAGAGTGAAACCTAAACATGAAAACGGTTACTGCAAAGGAACGGTTTAACCTAGAAGAACGAAATTTGGTGAGCCAAGTGGGATTTGTGTACTGATCATTACCTGCCAGTACCATCAAGATTGGGTGAAAAAATGTTTGCTGATATTTCAGGAAATTCCTAGTTTTTTGGAAGCTTGGCAACCCCTTTCAATGAATGTGATTCTCGTCAGTCTCTGCTTGGGGCTACTTCCATAGGACACAAACCATAGCGACAGAACTTGGAACTACATTATTGTGCCAAGTTTCAAAGAGCTAGCACAAACCGTGTTTGATTTAGAGTTCCAACTACATGTATCCATATAGGAGAAAACAGAGTGAAACCTAAACATGAAAACGGTTACTGCAAAGGAACGGTTTAACCTAGAAGAACGAAATTGGGTGAGCCAAGTGGGATTGGTGTACTGATCATTACCTGCAAGTATCATCAAGATTGGGTGAAAAAATGTTTGCTGAGATTTCAGTAAACTCGTAGATTTTTGGTAGCTTGGCAACCCCTTTCAATGAAAGGGATTCTCGTCAGTCTCTGCTTGGGGCTACTTCCATAGGACACAAACCATACCGATAGAACTTCGAACTACATTATTGTGCTAAGTTTCAAAGAGCTAGCACAAACCGTGTTTGATTTAGAGTTCCAACTACATGTATCCATATAGGAGAAAACAGAGTGAAACCTAAACATGAAAACGGTTACTGCAAAGGAACGGTTTAACCTAGAAGAACGAAATTTGGTGAGCCAAGTTGGATTGGTGTACTTATCATTACCTGCCAGTATCATCAAGATTGGGTGAAAAAATGTTTGCTGAGATTTCAGGAAACTCGTAGTTTTTCAGAAGCTTGGCATCCTCTTTCAATGAAAGTGATTCTCATCAGTCTCTACTTAGGGCTACTTCCATAGGACACAAACCATAGCGATAAAACTTGGGACTACATTATTGTGCCAAGTTTCAAAGTGCTAGCACAAACCGTGTTTGATTTAGAGTTCCAACTACATGTATCCATATAGGAGAAAACAGAGTGAAACCTAAACATGAAAACGGTTACTGCAAAGGAACGGTTTAAACTAGAAGAACAAAATTTGGTGAGCCAAGTGGGACTGGTGTACTGATCATTACCTGCAAGTATCATCAAGTTTGGGTGAAAAATTTTTGCTGAGATTTCAGGAAACTCGTAGTTTTTTGGAAGCTTGGCAACCCCTTCCAATGAATGTGATTCTCGTCAGTCTCTGCTTGTGGCTACTTCAATAGGACACAAACCATAGCGATAGAACTTGGAACTACATTACTGTGCCAAGTTTCAAAGAGCTAGCACAAACCGTGTTTGATTTAGAGTTCCAACTACATGTATCCATATAGGAGAAAACAGAGTGAAACCTAAACATGAAAACCGTTACTGCAAAGGAATGGTTTAACCTAGAAGAACGAAATTTGGTGAGCCAAGTGGGATTGGTGTACTGATCATTACCTGCCAGTACTATCAAGATTGGGTGAAAAAATGTTTGCAGAGAGTTCAGAAAATTCGTAGTTTTTTGGAAGCTTGGCAACCCCTTTCAATGAATGTGATTTTCGTCAGTCTCTGCTTGGGGCTACTTCAATAGGACACAAACCATAGTGATAGAACTTGAAACTACATTATTGTGCCAAGTTTCAAAGAGCTAGCACAAACCGTGTTGATTTAGAGTTCCAACTACATGTATCCATATAGGAGAAAACAGAGTGAAACCTAAACATGAAAACGGTTACTGCAAAGGAACGGTTTAACCTAGAAGAACGAAATTTGGTGAGCCAAGTGGGATTGGTGTACTGATCATTACCTGCCAGTACCATCAAGATTGGGTGAAAAAATGTTTGCTGAGATTTCAGGAAACTCGTAGTTTTTTGGAAGCTTGGCAACCCCTTTCAATAAAAGTGATTCTCGTCAGTCTGTGCTAGGGGCTACTTCCATAGGACACAAACCATAGTGATAGAACGTGGAACTACATTATTGTGCCAAGTTTCAAAGAGCTAGCACAAACCGTGTTTGATTTAGAGTTCCAACTACACGTATCCATATAGGAGAAAACAGAGTGAAACCTAAACATGAAAACGGTTACTGCAAAGGAACGGTTTAACCTAGAAGAACGAAATTTGGTGACCAAATGGGACTGGTGTACTGATCATTACCTGCAAGTATCATCAAGATTGGGTGAAAAAATGTTTGCTGAGATTTCAGGAAACTGGTAGATTTTTGGAAGCTTGGCAACCCCTTCCAATGAATGTGATTCTCGTCAGTCTATGCTTGGGGCTACTTCCATAGGACACAAGCCATAGCGATAGAACTTGGAACTACATTATTGTGCCAAGTTTCAAAGAGCTAGCTCAAACCGTGTTTGATTTAGAGTTCCAACTACATGTATCCATATAGGAGAAAACAGAGTGAAACCTAAACATGAAAACGGTTACTGCAAAGGAACGGTTTAACCTAGAAGAACGAAATTTGGTGAGCCAAGTGTGACTGGTGTACTGATCATTACCTGCAAGTATCATCAAGATTGGGTGAAAAAATGTTTGCTGAGATTTCAGGAAACTCGTTGTTTTTTGGAAGCTTGGCAACCCCTTCAAATGAATGTGATTCTCATCAGTCTGTGCTTGGGGCTACTTCCATAGGACACAAACTATAGTGATAGAACGTGGAACTACATTATTGTGCCAAGTTTCAAAGAGCTAGCACAAACCGTGTTTGATTTAGAGTTCCAAATACATGTATCCATATAGGAGAAAACAGAGTGAAACCTAAACATGAAAACGGTTACTGCAAAGGAACGGTTTAACCTAGAAGAACGAAATTTGGTGACCAAATGAGATGGTGTACTGATCATTACCTGCAAGTATCATCAAGATTGGGTGAAAAAATGTTTGCTGAGATTTCAGGAAACTCGTAGTTTTTTGGAAGCTTGGCAACCCCTTCCAATGAATGTGATTCTCGTCAGTCTATGCTTGGGGCTACTTCCATAGGACACAAGCCATAGCGATAGAACTTGGAACTACATTATTGTGCCAAGTTTCAAAGAGCTAGCACAAACCGTGTTTGATTTAGAGTTCCAAATACATGTATCCATATAGGAGAAAACAGAGTGAAACCTAAACATGAAAACGGTTACTCCAAAGGAACGGTTTAACCTAGAAGAACGAAATTTGGTCAGCCAAGTGGGACTGGTGTACTGATCATTACCTGCAAGTATCATCAAGATTGGGTGAAAAAATGTTTGCTGAGATTTCAGGAAACTCGTAGTTTTTTGGAAGCTTGGCAACCCCTTCCAATGAATGTGATTCTCGTCAGTCTCTGCTTGGGGCTACTTCAATAGGACACAAACCATAGCGATAGAACTTGGAACTACATTATTGTGCCAAGTTTCAAAGAGCTAGCACAAACCGTGTTTGATTTAGAGTTCCAACTACATGTATCCATATAGGAGAAAACAGAGTGAAACCTAAACATGAAAACGGTTACTGCAAAGGAACGGTTTAACCTAGAAGAACAAAATTTGGTGAGCCAAGTGGGACTGGTGTACTGATCATTACCTGCAAGTATCATCAAGTTTGGGTGAAAAAATGTTTGCTGAGATTTCAGGAAACTCGTAGTTTTTTGGAAGCTTGGCAACGCCTTTCAATAAAAGTGAATCTCGTCAGTCTGTGCTTGGGGCTACTTCCATAGGACACAAACTATAGCGATAGAACTTGGAACTACATTACTGTGCCAAGTTTCAAAGAGCTAGCACAAACCGTGTTTGATTTAGAGTTCCAACTACATGTATCCATATAGGAGAAAACAGAGTGAAACCTAAACATGAAAACCGTTACTGCAAAGGAATGGTTTAACCTAGAAGAACGAAATTTGGTGAGCCAAGTGGGATTGGTGTACTGATCATTACCTGCCAGTACTATCAAGATTGGGTGAAAAAATGTTTGCAGAGAGTTCAGAAAATTCGTAGTTTTTTTGGAAGCTTGGCAACCCCTTTCAATGAATGTGATTTTCGTCAGTCTCTGCTTGGGGCTACTTCAATAGGACACAAACCATAGTGATAGAACTTGAAACTACATTATTGTGCCAAGTTTCAAAGAGCTAGCACAAACCGTGTTGATTTAGAGTTCCAACTACATGTATCCATATAGGAGAAAACAGAGTGAAACCTAAACATGAAAACGGTTACTGCAAAGGAACGGTTTAACCTAGAAGAACGAAATTTGGTGAGCCAAGTGGGATTGGTGTACTGATCATTACCTGCCAGTACCATCAAGATTGGGTGAAAAAATGTTTGCTGAGATTTCAGGAAACTCGTAGTTTTTTGGAAGCTTGGCAACCCCTTTGAATAAAAGTGATTCTCGTCAGTCTGTGCTAGGGGCTACTTCCATAGGACACAAACCATAGTGATAGAACGTGGAACTACATTATTGTGCCAAGTTTCAAAGAGCTAGCACAAACCGTGTTTGATTTAGAGTTCTAACTACACGTATCCATATAGGAGAAAACAGAGTGAAACCTAAACATGAAAACGGTTACTGCAAAGGAAACGGTTTAACCTAGAAGAACGAAATTTGGTGACCAAATGGGACTGGTGTACTGATCATTACCTGCAAGTATCATCAAGATTGGGTGAAAAAATGTTTGCTGAGATTTCAGGAAACTGGTAGATTTTTGGAAGCTTGGCAACCCCTTCCAATGAATGTGATTCTCGTCAGTCTATGCTTGGGGCTACTTCCATAGGACACAAGCCATAGCGATAGAACTTGGAACTACATTATTGTGCCAAGTTTCAAAGAGCTAGCTCAAACCGTGTTTGATTTAGAGTTCCAACTACATGTATCCATATAGGAGAAAACAGAGTGAAACCTAAACATGAAAACTGTTACTGCAAAGGAACGGTTTAACCTAGAAGAACGAAATTTGGTGTGCCAAGTGGGATTGGTGTACTGATCATTACCTGCCAGTACCATCAATATTGGGTGAAAAAATGTTTGCTGAGATTTCAGGAAATTCGTAGTTTTTTGGAAGCTTGGCAACCCCTTTCAATGAATGTTATTCTCGTCAGTCTCTGCTTGGGGCTACTTCCATAGGACACAAACCATAGCGAAAGAACTTGGAACTACATTATTGTTCCAAGTTTCAAAGAGCTAGCACAAACCGTGTTTGATTTAGTGTTCCAACTACATGTATCCATATAGGAGAAAACAGAGTGAAACCTAAACATGAAAATGGTTACTCCAAAGGAACGGTTTAACCTAGAAGAACGAAATTTGGTCAGCCAAGTGGGACTGGTGTACTGATCATTACCTGCAAGTATCATCAAGATTGGGTGAAAAAATGTTTGCTGAGATTTCAGGAAACTCGTAGTTTTTTGGAAGCTTGGCAACCCCTTCCAATGAATGTGATTCTCGTCAGTCTCTGCTTGGGGTACTTCAATAGGACACAAACCATACCGATAAAACTTGGAACTACATTATTGTGCCAAGTTTCAAAGAGCTAGCACAAACCGTCTTTGATTTAGAGTTCCAACTACATGTATCCATATAGGAGAAAACAGGGTGAAACCTAAACATGAAAACGGTTACTGCAAAGGAACGGTTTAACCTAGAAGAACGAAATTTGGTCAGCCAAGTGGGACTGGTGTACTGATCATTACCTGCAAGTATCATCAAGATTGGGTGAAAAAACGTTTGCTGAGATTTCAGGAAACTCGTAGTTTTTTGGAAGCTTGGCAACCCCTTCAAATGAATGTGATTCTCGTCAGTCTCTGCTTGGGGCTACTTCAATAGGACACAAACCATAGCGATAGAACTTGGAACTACATTATTGTGCCAAGTTTCAAAGAGCTAGCACAAACCGTGTTTGATTTAGATTTCCAACTACATGTATCCATATAGGAGAAAACAGAGTGAAACCTAAACATGAAAACGGTTACTGCCAAGGAACGGTTTAACCTAGAAGAACGAAATTTGGTGAGCCAAGTGGGATTGGTGTTCTGATCATTACCTGCAAGTATCATCAAGATTGGGTGAAAAAATGTTTGCTGAGATTTCAGGAAACTCGTAGATTTTTGGAAGCTTGGCAACCCCTTTCAATAAAAGTGATTCTCATCAGTTTGTGCTTGGGGCTACTTCCATAGGACACAAACTATAGTGATAGAACGTGGAACTACATTATTGTGCCAAGTTTCAAAGAGCTAGCACAAACCGTGTTTGATTTAGAGTTCCAAATACATGTATCCATATAGGAGAAAACAGAGTGAAACCTAAACATGAAAACGGTTACTGCAAAGGAACGGTTTAACCTAGAAGAACGAAATTTGGTGACCAAATGGGATGGTGTACTGATCATTACCTGCAAGTATCATCAAGATTGGGTGAAAAAATGTTTGCTGAGATTTCAGGAAACTCGTAGTTTTTTGGAAGCTTGGCAACCCCTTCCAATGAATGTGATTCTCGTCAGTCTATGCTTGGGGCTACTTCCATAGGACACAAGCCATAGCGATAGAACTTGGAACTACATTATTGTGCCAAGTTTCAAAGAGCTAGCACAAACCGTGTTTGATTTAGATTTCCAACTACATGTATCCATATAGGAGAAAACAGAGTGAAACCTAAACATGAAAACGGTTACTGCCAAGGAACGGTTTAACCTAGAAGAACGAAATTTGGTGAGCCAAGTGGGATTGGTGTACTGATCATTACCTGCAAGTATCATCAAGATTGGGTGAAAAAATTTTTGCTGAGATTTCAGGAAACTCGTAGTTTTTTGGAAGCTTGGCAACCCCTTTCAATAAAAGTGATTCTCATCAGTCTGTGCTTGGGGCTACTTCCATAGGACACAAACTATAGTGATAGAACGTGGAACTACATTATTGTGCCAAGTTTCAAAGAGCTAGCACAAACCGTGTTTGATTTAGAGTTCCAAATACATGTATCCATATAGGAGAAAACAGAGTGAAACCTAAACATGAAAACGGTTACTGCAAAGGAACGGTTTAACCTAGAAGAACGAAATTTGGTGACCAAATGAGATGGTGTACTGATCATTACCTGCAAGTATCATCAAGATTGGGTGAAAAAATGTTTGCTGAGATTTCAGGAAACTCGTAGTTTTTTGGAAGCTTGGCAACCCCTTCCAATGAATGTGATTCTCGTCAGTCTATGCTTGGGGCTACTTCCATAGGACACAAGCCATAGCGATAGAACTTGGAACTACATTATTGTGCCAAGTTTCAAAGAGCTAGCACAAACCGTGTTTGATTTAGAGTTCCAAATACATGTATCCATATAGGAGAAAACAGAGTGAAACCTAAACATGAAAACGGTTACTCCAAAGGAACGGTTTAACCTAGAAGAACGAAATTTGGTCAGCCAAGTTGGACTGGTGTACTGATCATTACCTGCAAGTATCATCAAGATTGGGTGAAAAAATGTTTGCTGAGATTTCAGGAAACTCGTAGTTTTTTGGAAGCTTGGCAACCCCTTCCAATGAATGTGATTCTCGTCAGTCTCTGCTTGGGGCTACTTCAATAGGACACAAACCATAGCGATAGAACTTGGAACTACATTATTGTGCCAAGTTTCAAAGAGCTAGCACAAACGGTGTTTCATTTAGAGTTCCAACTACATGTATCCATATAGGAGAAAACAGAGTGAAACCTAAACATGAAAACGGTTACTGCAAAGGAACGGTTTAACCTAGAAGAACGAAATTTGGTGAGCCAAGTGGGACTGGTGTACTGATCATTACCTGCAAGTATCATCAAGATTGGGTGAAAAAATGTTTGCTGAGATTTCAGGAAACTCGTAGTTTTTTAGAAGCTTGGCAACCCCTTCCAATGAATGTGATTCTCTTCAGTCTCTGCTAGGGGCTATTTCAATAGGACACAAACCATAGCCATAGAACTTGGAACTACATTATTGTACCAAGTTTAAAAGAGCTAGCACAAACCGTGTTTGATTTAGAGTTCCAACTACATGTATCCATATAGGAGAAAACAGAGTGAAACCTAAACATGAAAACGGTTACTGCAAAGGAACGGTTTAACCTAGAAAACGAAATTTGGTGAGCCAAGTGGGATTGGTGTACTTATCATTACCTGCCAGTATCATCAAGATTGGGTGAAAAAATGTTTGCTGAGATTTCAGGAAACTCGTAGTTTTTCAGAAGCTTGGCAACCTCTTTCAATGAAAGTGATACTCATCAGTCTCTGCTCGGGGCTACTTCCATAGGACACAAACCATAGCGATAGAACTTGGAACTACATTATTGTGCCAAGTTTCAAAGAGCTAGCACAAACCGTGTTTGATTTAGAGTTCCAACTACATGTATCCATATAGGAGAAAACAGAGTGAAACCTAAACATGAAAACGGTTACTGCAAAGGAACGGTTTAACCTAGAAGAACGAAATTTGGTGACAAATGGGACTGGTGTACTGATCATTACCTGCAAGTATCATCAAGATTGGGTGAAAAAATGTTTGCTGAGATTTCAGGAAACTCGTAGATTTTTGGAAGCTTGGCAACCCCTTCCAATGAATGTGATTCTCGTCAGTCTATGCTTGGGGCTACTTCCATAGGACACAAGCCATAGCGATAGAACTTGGAACTACATTATTGTGCCAAGTTTCAAAGAGCTAGCTCAAACCGTGTTTGATTTAGAGTTCCAACTACATGTATCCATATAGGAGAAAACAGAGTGAAACCTAAACATGAAAACGGTTACTGCAAAGGAACGGTTTAACCTAGAAGAACGAAATTTGGTGAGCCAAGTGGGACTGGTGTACTGATCATTACCTGCAAGTATCATCAAGATTGGGTGAAAAAATGTTTGCTGAGATTTCAGGAAACTCGTAATTTTTTGGAAGCTTGGCAACCCCTTCCAATGAATGTGATTCTCGTCATTCTCTGCTTGGGGCTACTTCACTAGGACACAAACCATAGCGATAGAACTTGGAACTACATTATTGTGCCAAGTTTCAAAGAGCTAGCACAAACCTTGTTTGATTTAGAGTTCCAACTACATGTATCCATATAGGAGAAAACAGAGTGAAACCTAAACATGAAAACGGTTACTGCAAAGGAACGGTTTAACCTAGAAGAACGAAATTTGGTGAGCCAAGTGGGATTGGTGTACTGATCATTACCTGCCAGTACCATCAAGATTGGGTGAAAAAATGTTTGCTGATATTTCAGGAAATTCCTAGTTTTTTGGAAGCTTGGCAACCCCTTTCAATGAATGTGATTCTCGTCAGTCTCTGCTTGGGGCTACTTCCATAGGACACAAACCATAGCGACAGAACTTGGAACTACATTATTGTGCCAAGTTTCAAAGAGCTAGCACAAACCGTGTTTGATTTAGAGTTCCAACTACATGTATCCATATAGGAGAAAACAGAGTGAAACCTAAACATGAAAACGGTTACTGCAAAGGAACGGTTTAACCTAGAAGAACGAAATTGGGTGAGCCAAGTTGGATTGGTGTACTGATCATTACCTGCAAGTATCATCAAGATTGGGTGAAAAAATGTTTGCTGAGATTTCAGGAAACTCGTAGATTTTTGGAAGCTTGGCAACCCCTTTCAATGAAAGGGATTCTCGTCAGTCTCTGCTTGGGGCTACTTCCATAGGACACAAACCATAACGATAGAACTTCGAACTACATTATTGTGCTAAGTTTCAAAGAGCTAGCACAAACCGTGTTTGATTTAGAGTTCCAACTACATGTATCCATATAGGAGAAAACAGAGTGAAACCTAAACATGAAAACGGTTACTGCAAAGGAACGGATTAACCTAGAAGAACGAAATTTGGTGAGCCAAGTGGGAATGGTGTACTTATCATTACCTGCCAGTATCATCAAGATTGGGTGAAAAAATGTTTGCTGAGATTTCAAAAAACTCGTAGTTTTCAGAAGCTTGGCATCCTCTTTCAATGAAAGTGATTCTCATCAGTCTCTACTTAGGGCTACTTCCATAGGACACAAACCATAGCGATAGAACTTGGAACTACATTATTGTGCCAAGTTTCAAAGTGCTAGCACAAACCGTGTTTGATTTAGAGTTCCAACTACATGTATCCATATAGGAGAAAACAGAGTGAAACCTAAACATGAAAACGGTTACTGCAAAGGAACGGTTTAACCTAGAAGAACAACATTTGGTGAGCCAAGTGGGACTGGTGTACTGATCATTACCTGCAAGTATCATCAAGTTTGGGTGAAAAAATGTTTGCTGAGATTTCAGGAAACTCGTAGTTTTTTGGAAGCTTGGCAACGCCTTTCAATAAAAGTGAATCTCGTCAGTCTGTGCTTGGGGCTACTTCCATAGGACACAAACTATAGCGATAGAACTTGGAACTACATTACTGTGCCAAGTTTCAAAGAGCTAGCACAAACCGTGTTTGATTTAGAGTTCCAACTACATGTATCCATATAGGAGAAAACAGAGTGAACCCTAAACATGAAAACCGTTACTGCAAAGGAATGGTTTAACCTAGAAGAACGAAATTTGGTGAGCCAAGTGGGATTGGTGTACTGATCATTACCTGCCAGTACTATCAAGATTGGGTGAAAAAATGTTTGCAGAGAGTTCAGAAAATTCGTAGTTTTTTGGAAGGTTGGCAACCCCTTTCAATGAATGTGATTTTCGTCAGTCTCTGCTTGGGGCTACTTCAATAGGACACAAACCATAGTGATAGAACTTGAAACTACATTATTGTGCCAAGTTTCAAAGAGCTAGCACAAACCGTGTTGATTTAGAGTTCCAACTACATGTATCCATATAGGAGAAAACAGAGTGAAAACTAAACATGAAAACGGTTACTGCAAAGGAATGGTTTAACCTAGAAGAATGAAATTTTTTGAGCCAAGTGGGACTGGTGTAGTGATCATTACCTGCAAGTATCATCAAGATTGGGTGAAAAAATGTTTGCTGAGATTTCAGGAAACTCGTAGTTTTTGGAAGCTTGGCAACCCCTTCCAATGAATGTGATTCTCGTCAGTCTCTGCTTGGGGCTACTTCAATAGGACACAAACCATAGCGATAGAACTTGGAACTACATTATTGTGCCAAGTTTCAAAGAGCTAGCACAAACCGTGTTTGATTTAGAGTTCCAACTACATGTATCCATATAGGAGAAAACAGAGTGAAACCTAAACATGAAAACGGTTACTGCAAAGGAACGGTTTAACCTAGAAGAACGAAATTTGGTGAGCCAAGTAGGACTGGTGTACTGATCATTACCTGCCAGTATCATCAAGATTGGGTGAAAAAATGTTTGCTGAGATTTCAGGAAACTCGTAGTTTTTTGGAAGCTTGTCAACCCCTTCCAATGAATGTGATTTTCGTCAGTCTCTGCTTGGGGCTACTTCAATAGGACACAAACCATAGCGATAGAACTTGGAACTACATTATTGTGCCAAGTTTCAAAGAGCTAGCACAAACCGTGTTTGATTTAGAGTTCCAACTACATGTATACATATAGGAGAAAACAGAGTGAAACCTAAACATGAAAACCGTTACTGCAAAGGAACGGTTTAACCTAGAAGAACGAAATTTGGTGAGCCAAGTGGGATTGGTGTACTGATCATTACCTGCCAGTACTATCAAGATTGGGTGAAAAAATGTTTGCTGAGATTTCAGGAAATTCGTAGTTTTTTGGAAGCTTGGCAAACCCTTTCAATGAATGTGATTTTCGTCAGTCTCTGCTTGGGGCTACTTCAATAGGACACAAACCATAGCGATAGAACTTGGAACTACATTATTGTGCCAAGTTTCAAAGAGCTAGCACAAACCGTGTTTGATTTAGAGTTCCAACTACATGTATCCATATAGGAGAAAACAGAGTGAAACCTAAACATGAAAACGGTTACTGCAAAGGAATGTTTTAACCTAGAAGAACGAAATTTGGTGAGCCAAGTGGGATTGGTGTACTGATCATTACTTGCCAGTATCATCATGATTGGGTGAAAAAATATTTGCTGAGATTTCAGGAAACTCGTAGTTTTTTGGAAGCTTGGCAACCCCTTCCAATGAATGTGATTCTCGTCAGTCTCTGCTTGGGGCTATTTCAATAGGACACAAACCATAGCGATAGAACTTGGAACTACATTATTGTGCCAAGTTTCAAAGAGCTAGCACAAACCGTGTTTGATTTAGAGTTCCAACTACATGTATCCATATAGGAGAAAACAGAGTGAAACCTAAACATGAAAACGGTTACTGCAAAGGAACGGTTTAACCTAGAAGAACGAAATTTGGTGAGCCAAGTGGGATTGGTGTACTGATCATTACCTGCCAGTACCATCAAGATTGGGTGAAAAAATGTTTGCTGAGATTTCAGGAAATTCGTAGTTTTTTGGAAGCTTGGAAACCCCTTTCAATGAATGTGATTCTCGTCAGTCTCTGCTTGGGGCTATTTCAATAGGACACAAACCATAGCGATAGAACTTGGAACTACATTATTGTGACAAGTTTCAAAGAGCTAGCACAAACCGTGTTTGATTTAGAGTTCCAACTACATGTATCCATATAGGAGAAAACAGAGTGAAACCTAAACATGAAAACGGTTACTGCAAAGGAATGTTTTAACCTAGAAGAACGAAATTTGGTGAGCCAAGTGGGATTGGTGTACTGATCATTACTTGCCAGTATCATCACGATTGGGTGAAAAAATGTTTGCTGAGATTTCAGGAAACTCGTAGTTTTTTGGAAGCTTGGCAACCCCTTCCAATGAATGTGATTCTCGTCAGTCTCTGCTTGGGGCTACTTCAATAGGACACAAACCATAGCGATAGAACTTGGAACTACATTATTGTGCCAAGTTTCAAAGAGCTAGCACAAACCGTGTTTGATTTAGAGTTCCAACTACATGTATCCATATAGGAGAAAACAGAGTGAAACCTAAACATGAAAACGGTTACTGCAAAGGAATGGTTTAACCTAGAAGAACGAAATTTGGTGAGCCAAGTAGGACTGCTGTACTGATCATTACCTGCACGTATCATCAAGATTGGGTGAAAAAATGTTTGCTGAGATTTCAGGAAACTCGTAGTTTTTTGGAAGCTTGGCAACCCCTTCCAATGAATGTGATTCTCGTCAGTCTCTGCTTGGGGCTACTTCAATAGGACACAAACCATAGCGATAGAACT
Organism: Urocitellus parryii; assembly: GCF_045843805.1. Lineage (NCBI taxonomy): Eukaryota > Metazoa > Chordata > Mammalia > Rodentia > Sciuridae > Urocitellus > Urocitellus parryii. The sequence continues at coordinate 49,924 of NW_027554257.1, forward strand.
TGGAACTACATTATTGTGCCAAGTTTCAAAGAGCTAGCACAAACCGTGTTTGATTTAGAGTTCCAACTACATGTATCCATATAGGAGAAAACAGAGTGAAACCTAAACATGAAAACGGTTACTGCAAAGGAACGGTTTAACCTAGAAGAACGAAATTTGGTGAGCCAAGTAGGACTGGTGTACTGATCATTACCTGCCAGTATCATCAAGATTGGGTGAAAAAATGTTTGCTGAGATTTCAGGAAACTCGTAGTTTTTTGGAAGCTTGGCAACCCCTTCCAATGAATGTGATTTTCGTCAGTCTCTGCTTGGGGCTACTTGAATAGGACACAAACCATAGCGATAGAACTTGGAACTACATTATTGTGTTAAGTTTCAAAGAGCTAGCACAAACTGTGTTTGATTTAGAGTTCCAACTACATGTATCCATATAGGAGAAAACAGAGTGAAACCTAAACATGAAAACCGTTACTGCAAAGGAACGGTTTAACCTAGAAGAACGAAATTTGGTGAGCCAAGTGGGATTGGTGTACTGATCATTACCTGCCAGTACCATCAAGATTGGGTGAAAAAATGTTTGCTGAGATTTCAGGAAATTCGTAGTTTTTTGGAAGCTTGGCAACCCTTCAATGAAATTGATTCTCGTCAGTCTCTGCTTGGGGCTACTTCAATAGGACACAAACCATAGCGATAGAACTTCGAACAACATTATTGTGCCAAGTTTCAAAGAGCTAGCACAAACCGTGTTTGATTTAGAGTTCCAACTACATGTATTCATATAGGAGAAAACAGAGTGAAACCTAAACATGAACACGGTTACAGCAAAGGAACGGCTTAACCTAGAAGAACGAAATTTGGTGAGCCAAGTGGGATTGGTTTACTGATCATTACCTGCCAGTACCATGAAGATTGGGTGAAAAAATGTTTGCTGAGATTTCAGGAAACTCGTAGTTTTTTGGAAGCTGGGCAATGCCTTTCAATGAATGTGATTCTCATCAGTCTCTGCATGGGGCTACTTCAATAGGACACAAACCATAGCGATAGAACTTGGAACAACATTATTGTGCCAAGTTTCAAAGAGCTAGCACAAACCGTGTTTGATTTAGAGTTCCAACTACATGTATCCATATAGGAGAAAACAGAGTGAAACCTAAACATGAAAACGATTACTGAAAAGGTACGGTTCAACCGAGAAGAACGAAATTTGGTGAGCCAAGTGGGACTGGTGTACTGATCATTACCTGCAAGTATCATCAAGATTGGGTGAAAAAATGTTTGCTGAGATTTCAGGAAACTCGTAGTTTTTTGGAAGCTTGGCAACCCCTTCCAATGAATGTGATTCTCGTCAGTCTCTGCTTGGGGCTACTTCAATAGGACACAAACCATAGTGATAGAACTTGGAACTACATTATTGTGCCAAGTTTCAAAGAGCTAGCACAAACCGTGTTTGATTTAGAATTCCAACTACATGTATCCATATAGGAGAAAACAGAGTGAAACCTAAAGATGAAAACGGTTACTGCAAAGGAACGGTTTAACCTAGAAGATCGAAATTTGGTGAATCAAGTGGGACTGGTGTACTGATCATTACCTGCAAGTATCATCAAGATTGGGTGAAAAAATGTTTGCTGATTTCAGGAAACTCGTAGTTTTTTGGAAGCTTGGCAACCCCTTCCAATGAATGTGATTCTCGTCAGTATCTGCTTGGGGCTACTTCAATCGGACACAAACCATAGCGATAGAACTTGGAACTACATTATTCTGCGAAGTTTCAAAGAGCTAGCACAACCGTGTTTGATTCAGAGTTCCAACTACATGTATCCATATAGGAGAAAACAGAGTGAAACCTAAAAATGAAAACGGTTGCTGCAAAGGAACGGTTTTACCTATAAGAACTAAATTTGGTGAGGCAAGTGGGACTGGTGAACTGATCATTACCTGCAAGTATCATCAAGATTGGGTGAAAAAATGTATGCTGAGATTTCAGTAAATTCGTAGTTTTTGGAAGCTTGGCAACCCCTTTCGATGAAAGTGATTCTCGTCAGTCTCTGCTTGCGGCTACTTCAATAGCACACAAACCGTAGCGATAGAACTTGGAACTACATTATTGTGCCAAGTTTCAAAGAGCTAGCACAAACTGTGTTTGTTTTAGAGTTCCAACTACATGTATCCATATAGGAGAAAACAGAGTGACACCTAAACATGGAAATGGTTACTGCCAAGGAACGGTTTAACCTAGAAGAACGAAATTTGGTGAGCCAAGTGGGATTCGTGTTCTGATCCTTAAACGAAAATATCATATAGATTGGGTGAAAAAATATTTGCTGAGATTTCAGGAAACTCGTAGTTTTTTGGAAACTTGGCAACCCCATTCAATGAAAGTGATTTTCATGAGACTCTGCTTTGGTCTACATCAATAGGAGACAAACCATAGTGACAGAAATTGGTACAACATTATTGTGCCAAGTTTCAAAGAGCTAGCTCAAACCGTGTTTGTTTTAGAGTTCCAACTACATGAATCCATAAGGAGAAAACAGAGTGAAAACTAAACATGAAAACGGGTACTGCAAACGAACGGCTAAACCTAGAAGAACGAAATTTGGTGAGCCAAGTGGGATTGGTGTACTGATCATTACCTGCAAGTATCATCAAGATTGGGTGAAAAAATGTTTGCTGAGATTTCAGGAAACTCGTAGTTTTTTTGGAAGCTTGGCAACCCCTTTCAATGAAAGTGATTCTCGTCAGTCTCTGCCTGGGGCTACTTCAATGGGACACAAACCATAGCGAAAGAACTTGGAACTACATTATTGTGCCAAGTTTCAAAGAGTTAGCACAAACCGTTTTGATTTAGAGTTCCAACTACATGTATCCATGTAGGAGAAAACAGAGTGAAACCTAAACATGAAAACGGTTACTGCAAACGAATGGCTTAACTTATAAGAACGAAATTTGGGAAGCAGAAAAAATCAAAGTGATAGAGTGCCAGGGATCCCAGCAGCCTGCAGCAGGGCCCCGGAGATCCAGGCCAACTGATTCGCGTGGCCTGCCCTGCGGCGACAGAAGGCGTGGCGCCTCAGTGAAGCCATTAATTGGCAAGCAGGGAGGTTAGGGAAGGCCATTAGGTGGAATCCCACCAGCCAAGCCCACACGGACCCTTGGGCCGAGTTCGGATTCTCAGAAGGGGAAGGAAGCGGTACAGTCCCATCCCCACAGCGGACACTCCGCCGAGGCAGTCAGCCGCCACCATCCGGGAAAGCTGAAGGATACACCGCCACTCTCCTTCAGAGTGCGACATCAAAACAGTTCGGTGTCATTCAGCTCACCCCCCAGACAGCGGGAATTCGCATAAAATCTCTCCTAGGCTTGCCAGGAGAGGGAGTATCAAGCTGAGCCTCCATACAGACTAGGGGGAAACCAGAGTCACCTGACCTCCAACCCCCTCCTCCCAGTAGCAGCCAAAAGGAAACCTGGCTAGCCATCGCTGGGGGAGGGGCAAGCAGAAAAAATCAAAGTGATAGAGTGCCAGGGATCCCTGCAGCCTGCAGCAGGGCCCCGGAGATCCAGGCCAACAGATTCGCGTGGCCTGCCCTGCGGGACAGAAGGCGTGGCGCCTCAGTGAAGCCATTAATTGGCAAGCAGGGAGGTTAGGGAAGGCCATTAGGTGGAATCCCACCAGCCAAGCCCACACGGACTCTTGGGCCGAGCACGGGTTCTCAGAAGGGGAAGGAAGCGGTACAGTCCCATCCCCCACAGCGGACACTCCGCCGAGGCAGTCAGCGGCCACCATCCGGGAAAGCTGAAGGATACACCGCCACTCTCCTTCAGAGTGCGACATCAAAACAGGTCGGTGTCATTCAGCTCACCGCTCAGACAGCGGGAATTCGCATACAATCTCTCCTAGGCTTGCCGGGAGACGGAGTATCAAGCTGAGCCTCCATACAGACTAGGGGGAAACCAGAGTCACCTGACCTCCAACCCCTCCTCCCAGTAGCAGCCAAAAGGAAACCTGGCTAGCCAGCGCTGGGGAGGGGCAAGCAGAAAAAATCAAAGTGATAGAGTGCCAGGGATCCCAGCAGCCTGCAGCAGGGCCCCGGAGATCCAGGCCAACGGATTCGCGTGGCCTGCCCTGCGGCTACAGAAGGCGTGGCGCCTCAGTGAAGCCATTAATTGGCAAGCAGGGAGGTTAGGGAAGGCCATTAGGTGGAATCCCACCAGCCAAGCCCACACGGACCCTTGGGCCGAGCACGGGTTCTCAGAAGGGGAAGGAAGCGGTACAGTCCCATCCCCCACAGCGGACACTCCGCAGAGGCAGTCAGCCGCCACCATCCGGGAAAGCTGAAGGATACACCGCCACTCTCCTTCAGAGTGCGACATCAAAACAGGTCGGTGTCATTCAGCTCACCCCCCAGACAGCGGGAATTCGCATAAAATCTCTCCTAGGCTTGCCAGGAGAGGGAGTATCAAGCTGAGCCTCCATACAGACTAGGGGGAAAGCAGAGTCACCTGACCTCCAACCCCTCCTCCCAGTAGCAGCCAAAAGGAAACCTGGCTAGCCATCGCTGGGGGAGGGGCAAGCAGAAAAAATCAAAGTGATAGAGTGCCAGGGATCCCAGCAGCCTGCAGCAGGGCCCCGGAGATCCAGGCCAACGGATTCGCATGGCCTGCCCTGCGGGACAGAAGGCGTGGCGCCTCAGTGAAGCCATTAATTGGCAAGCAGGGAGGTTAGGGAAGGCCATTAGGTGGAATCCCACCAGCCAAGCCCACACGGACTCTTGGGCCGAGCACGGGTTCTCAGAAGGGAAGGAAGCGGTACAGTCCCATCCCCCACAGCGGACACTCCGCCGAGGCAGTCAGCGGCCACCATCCAGGAAAGCTGAAGGATACACCGCCACTCTCCTTCAGAGTGCGACATCAAAACAGGTCGGTGTCATTCAGCTCACCGCTCAGACAGCGGGAATTCGCATACAATCTCTCCTAGGCTTGCCGGGAGACGGAGTATCAAGCTGAGCCTCCATACAGACTAGGGGGAAACCAGAGTCACCTGACCTCCAACCCCTCCTCCCAGTAGCAGCCAAAAGGAAACCTGGCTAGCCAGCGCTGGGGGAGGGGCAAGCAGAAAAAATCAAAGTGATAGAGTGCCAGGGATCCCAGCAGCCTGCAGCAGGGCCCCGGAGAGCCAGGCCAACGGATTCGCGTGGCCTGCCCTGCGGCTACAGAAGGCGTGGCGCCTCAGTGAAGCCATTAATTGGCAAGCAGGGAGGTTAGGGAAGGCCATTAGGTGGAATCCCACCAGCCCAAGCCCACACGGACCCTTGGGCCGAGCACGGGTTCTCAGAAGGGGAAGGAAGCGGTACAGTCCCATCCCCCACAGCGGACACTCCGCCGAGGCAGTCAGCGGCCACCATCCAGGAAAGCTGAAGGATACACCGCCACTCTCCTTCAGAGTGCGACATCAAAACAGGTCGGTGTCATTCAGCTCACCCCCCAGACAGCGGGAATTCGCATAAAATCTCTCCTAGGCTTGCCGGGAGAGGGAGTATCAAGCTGAGCCTCCATACAGACTAGGGGGAAACCAGAGTCACCTGACCTCCAACCCCTCCTCCCAGTAGCAGCCAAAAGGAAACCTGGCTAGCCAGCGCTGGTGGAGGGGCAAGCAGAAAAAATCAAAGTGATAGAGTGCCCGAGATCCCAGCAGCCTGCAGCAGGGCCCCGGAAATCCAGGCCAACTGATTTGCGTGGCCTGCCCTGCAGCGACAGAAGGCGTGGCGCCTCAGTGAAGCCATTAATTGGCAAGCAGGGAGGTTAGGGAAGGCCATTAGGTGGAATCCCACCAGCCAAGCCCACACGGACCCTTGGGCCGAGCACGGGTTCTCAGAAGGGGAAGGAAGCGGTACAGTCCCATCCCCCACAGCGGACACTCCGCCGAGGCAGTCAGCCGCCACCATCCGGGAAAGCTGAAGGATACACCGCCACTCTCCTTCAGAGTGCGACATCAAAACAGTTCGGTGTCATTCAGCTCACCCCCAGACAGCGGGAATTCGCATAAAATCTCTCTAGGCTTGCCAGGAGAGGAGTATCAAGCTGAGCCTCCATACAGACTAGGGGAAAGCAGAGTCACCTGACCTCCAACCCCTCCTCCCAGTAGCAGCCAAAAGGAAACCTGGCTAGCCAGCGCTGGGGGAGGGCAAGCAGAAAAAATCAAAGTGATAGAGTGCCAGGGATCCCAGCAGCCTGCAGCAGGGCCCCGGAAATCCAGGCCAACTGATTTGCGTGGCCTGCCCTGTGGCGACAGAAGGCCGTGGCGCCTCAGTGAAGCCATTAATTGGCAAGCAGGGAGGTTAGGGAAGGCCATTAGGTGGAATCCCACTAGCCAAGCCCACACGGACCCTTGGGCCGAGCACGGGTTCTCAGAAGGGGAAGGAAGCGGTACAGTCCCATCCCCCACAGCGGACACTCCGCCGAGGCAGTCAGCCGCCACCATCCGGGAAAGCTGAAGGATACACCGCCACTCTCCTTCAGAGTTCGACATCAAAGGAGTTCGGTGTCATTCAGCTCACCCCCCAGACAGCGGGAATTCGCATAAAATCTCTCCTAGGCTTGCCAGGAGAGGGAGTATCAAGCTGAGCCTCCATACAGACTAGGGGGAAACCAGAGTCACCTGACCTCCAACCCCTCCTCCCAGTAGCAGCCAAAAGGAAACCTGGCTAGCCATCGCTGGGGGAGGGGCAAGCAGAAAAAATCAAAGTGATAGAGTGCCAGGGATCCCAGCAGCCTGCAGCAGGGCCCCGGAGATCCAGGCCAACGGATTCGCGTGGCCTGCCCTGCGGGACAGAAGGCGTGGCGCCTCAGTGAAGCCATTAATTGGCAAGCAGGGAGGTTAGGGAAGGCCATTAGGTGGAATCCCACCAGCCAAGCCCACACGGACTCTTGGGCCGAGCACGGGTTCTCAGAAGGGGAAGGAAGCGGTACAGTCCCATCCCCCACAGCGGACACTCGCCGAGGCAGTCAGCGGCCACCATCCAGGAAAGCTGAAGGATACACCGCCACTCTCCTTCAGAGTGCGACATCAAAACAGGTCGGTGTCATTCAGCTCACCGCTCAGACAGCGGGAATTCGCATACAATCTCTCCTAGGCTTGCCGGGAGACGGAGTATCAAGCTGAGCCTCCATACAGACTAGGGGGAAACCAGAGTCACCTGACCTCCAACCCCTCCTCCCAGTAGCAGCCAAAAGGAAACCTGGCTAGCCAGCGCTGGGGGAGGGGCAAGCAGAAAAAATCAAAGTGATAGAGTGCCAGGGATCCCAGCAGCCTGCAGCAGGGCCCCAGAGATCCAGGCCAACGGATTCGCGTGGCCTGCCCTGCGGCTACAGAAGGCGTGGCGCCTCAGTGAAGCCATTAATTGGCAAGCAGGGAGGTTAGGGAAGGCCATTAGGTGGAATCCCACCAGCCAAGCCCACACGGACCCTTGGGCCGAGCACGGGTTCTCAGAAGGGGAAGGAAGCGGTACAGTCCCATCCCCCACAGCGGACACTCCGCCGAGGCAGTCAGCCGCCACCATCCGGGAAAGCTGAAGGATACACCGCCACTCTCCTTCAGAGTGCGACATCAAAACAGTTCGGTGTCATTCAGCTCACCCCCCAGACAGCGGGAATTCGCATAAAATCTCTCCTAGGCTTGCCAGGAGAGGGAGTATCAAGCTGAGCCTCCATACAGACTAGGGGGAAACCAGAGTCACCTGACCTCCAACCCCTCCTCCCAGTAGCAGCCAAAAGGAAACCTGGCTAGCCATCGCTGGGGGAGGGGCAAGCAGAAAAAATCAAAGTGATAGAGTGCCAGGATCCCTGCAGCCTGCAGCAGGGCCCCGGAGATCCAGGCCAACAGATTCGCGTGGCCTGCCCTGCGGGACAGAAGGCGTGGCGCCTCAGTGAAGCCATTAATTGGCAAGCAGGGAGGTTAGGGAAGGCCATTAGGTGGAATCCCACCAGCCAAGCCCACACGGACTCTTGGGCCGAGCACGGGTTCTCAGAAGGGGAAGGAAGCGGTACAGTCCCATCCCCCACAGCGGACACTCCGCCGAGGCAGTCAGCGGCCACCATCCGGGAAAGCTGAAGGATACACCGCCACTCTCCTTCAGAGTGCGACATCAAAACAGGTCGGTGTCATTCAGCTCACCGCTCAGACAGCGGGAATTCGCATACAATCTCTCCTAGGCTTGCCGGGAGACGGAGTATCAAGCTGAGCCTCCATACAGACTAGGGGGAAACCAGAGTCACCTGACCTCCAACCCCTCCTCCCAGTAGCAGCCAAAAGGACACCTGGCTAGCCAGCGCTGGGGGAGGGGCAAGCAGAAAAAATCAAAGTGATAGAGTGCCAGGGATCCCAGCAGCCTGCAGCAGGGCCCCGGAGATCCAGGCCAACGGATTCGCGTGGCCTGCCCTGCGGCTACAGAAGGCGTGGCGCCTCAGTGAAGCCATTAATTGGCAAGCAGGGAGGTTAGGGAAGGCCATTAGGTGGAATCCCACCAGCCAAGCCCACACGGACCCTTGGGCCGAGCACGGGTTCTCAGAAGGGGAAGGAAGCGGTACAGTCCCATCCCCCACAGCGGACACTCCGCAGAGGCAGTCAGCCGCCACCATCCGGGAAAGCTGAAGGATACACCGCCACTCTCCTTCAGAGTGCGACATCAAAACAGGTCGGTGTCATTCAGCTCACCCCCCAGACAGCGGGAATTCGCATAAAATCTCTCCTAGGCTTGCCAGGAGAGGGAGTATCAAGCTGAGCCTCCATACAGACTAGGGGGAAAGCAGAGTCACCTGACCTCCAACCCCTCCTCCCAGTAGCAGCCAAAAGGAACCTGGCTAGCCATCGCTGGGGAGGGGCAAGCAGAAAAAATCAAAGTGATAGAGTGCCAGGGATCCCAGCAGCCTGCAGCAGGGCCCCGGAGATCCAGGCCAACGGATTCGCATGGCCTGCCCTGCGGGACAGAAGGCGTGGCGCCTCAGTGAAGCCATTAATTGGCAAGCAGGGAGGTTAGGGAAGGCCATTAGGTGGAATCCCACCAGCCAAGCCCACACGGACTCTTGGGCCGAGCACGGGTTCTCAGAAGGGGAAGGAAGCGGTACAGTCCCATCCCCCACAGCGGACACTCCGCCGAGGCAGTCAGCGGCCACCATCCAGGAAAGCTGAAGGATACACCGCCACTCTCCTTCAGAGTGCGACATCAAAACAGGTCGGTGTCATTCAGCTCACCGCTCAGACAGCGGGAATTCGCATACAATCTCTCCTAGGCTTGCCGGGAGACGGAGTATCAAGCTGAGCCTCCATACAGACTAGGGGGAAACCAGAGTCACCTGACCTCCAACCCCTCCTCCCAGTAGCAGCCAAAAGGAAACCTGGCTAGCCAGCGCTGGGGGAGGGGCAAGCAGAAAAAATCAAAGTGATAGAGTGCCAGGGATCCCAGCAGCCTGCAGCAGGGCCCCGGAGATCCAGGCCAACGGATTCGCGTGGCCTGCCCTGCGGCTACAGAAGGCGTGGCGCCTCAGTGAAGCCATTAATTGGCAAGCAGGGAGGTTAGGGAAGGCCATTAGGTGGAATCCCACCAGCCAAGCCCACACGGACCCTTGGGCCGAGCACGGGTTCTCAGAAGGGGAAGGAAGCGGTACAGTCCCATCCCCCACAGCGGACACTCCGCCGAGGCAGTCAGCGGCCACCATCCAGGAAAGCTGAAGGATACACCGCCACTCTCCTTCAGAGTGCGACATCAAAACAGGTCGGTGTCATTCAGCTCACCCCCCAGACAGCGGGAATTCGCATAAAATCTCTCCTAGGCTTGCCGGGAGAGGGAGTATCAAGCTGAGCCTCCATACAGACTAGGGGGAAACCAGAGTCACCTGACCTCCAACCCCTCCTCCCAGTAGCAGCCAAAAGGAAACCTGGCTAGCCAGCGCTGGGGGAGGGGCAAGCAGAAAAAATCAAAGTGATAGAGTGCCCGAGATCCCAGCAGCCTGCAGCAGGGCCCCGGAAATCCAGGCCAACTGATTTGCGTGGCCTGCCCTGCAGCGACAGAAGGCGTGGCGCCTCAGTGAAGCCATTAATTGGCAAGCAGGGAGGTTAGGGAAGGCCATTAGGTGGAATCCCACCAGCCAAGCCCACACGGACCCTTGGGCCGAGCACGGGTTCTCAGAAGGGGAAGGAAGCGGTACAGTCCCATCCCCCACAGCGGACACTCCGCCGAGGCAGTCAGCCGCCACCATCCGGGAAAGCTGAAGGATACACCGCCACTCTCCTTCAGAGTGCGACATCAAAACAGTTCGGTGTCATTCAGCTCACCCCCCAGACAGCGGGAATTCGCATAAAATCTCTCCTAGGCTTGCCAGGAGAGGGAGTATCAAGCTGAGCCTCCATACAGACTAGGGGGAAAGCAGAGTCACCTGACCTCCAACCCCTCCTCCCAGTAGCAGCCAAAAGGAAACCTGGCTAGCCAGCGCTGGGGGAGGGCAAGCAGAAAAAATCAAAGTGATAGAGTGCCAGGGATCCCAGCAGCCTGCAGCAGGGCCCCGGAAATCCAGGCCAACTGATTTGCGTGGCCTGCCCTGTGGCGACAGAAGGCGTGGCGCCTCAGTGAAGCCATTAATTGGCAAGCAGGGAGGTTAGGGAAGGCCATTAGGTGGAATCCCACTAGCCAAGCCCACACGGACCCTTGGGCCGAGCACGGGTTCTCAGAAGGGGAAGGAAGCGGTACAGTCCCATCCCCCACAGCGGACACTCCGCCGAGGCAGTCAGCCGCCACCATCCGGGAAAGCTGAAGGATACACCGCCACTCTCCTTCAGAGTTCGACATCAAAGGAGTTCGGTGTCATTCAGCTCACCCCCCAGACAGCGGGAATTCGCATAAAATCTCTCCTAGGCTTGCCAGGAGAGGGAGTATCAAGCTGAGCCTCCATACAGACTAGGGGGAAACCAGAGTCACCTGACCTCCAACCCCTCCTCCCAGTAGCAGCCAAAAGGAAACCTGGCTAGCCATCGCTGGGGGAGGGGCAAGCAGAAAAAATCAAAGTGATAGAGTGCCAGGGATCCCAGCAGCCTGCAGCAGGGCCCCGGAGATCCAGGCCAACGGATTCGCGTGGCCTGCCTGCGGGACAGAAGGCGTGGCGCCTCAGTGAAGCCATTAATTGGCAAGCAGGGAGGTTAGGGAAGGCCATTAGGTGGAATCCCACCAGCCAAGCCCACACGGACTCTTGGGCCGAGCACGGGTTCTCAGAAGGGGAAGGAAGCGGTACAGTCCCATCCCCCACAGCGGACACTCCGCCGAGGCAGTCAGCGGCCACCATCCAGGAAAGCTGAAGGATACACCGCCACTCTCCTTCAGAGTGCGACATCAAAACAGGTCGGTGTCATTCAGCTCACCGCTCAGACAGCGGGAATTCGCATACAATCTCTCCTAGGCTTGCCGGGAGACGGAGTATCAAGCTGAGCCTCCATACAGACTAGGGGGAAACCAGAGTCACCTGACCTCCAACCCCTCCTCCCAGTAGCAGCCAAAAGGAAACCTGGCTAGCCAGCGCTGGGGGAGGGGCAAGCAGAAAAAATCAAAGTGATAGAGTGCCAGGGATCCCAGCAGCCTGCAGCAGGGCCCCAGAGATCCAGGCCAACGGATTCGCGTGGCCTGCCCTGCGGCTACAGAAGGCGTGGCGCCTCAGTGAAGCCATTAATTGGCAAGCAGGGAGGTTAGGGAAGGCCATTAGGTGGAATCCCACCAGCCAAGCCCACACGGACCCTTGGGCCGAGCACGGGTTCTCAGAAGGGGAAGGAAGCGGTACAGTCCCATCCCCCACAGCGGACACTCCGCCGAGGCAGTCAGCCGCCACCATCCGGGAAAGCTGAAGGATACACCGCCACTCTCCTTCAGAGTGCGACATCAAAACAGTTCGGTGTCATTCAGCTCACCCCCCAGACAGCGGGAATTCGCATAAAATCTCTCCTAGGCTTGCCAGGAGAGGGAGTATCAAGCTGAGCCTCCATACAGACTAGGGGGAAACCAGAGTCACCTGACCTCCAACCCCTCCTCCCAGTAGCAGCCAAAAGGAAACCTGGCTAGCCATCGCTGGGGGAGGGGCAAGCAGAAAAAATCAAAGTGATAGAGTGCCAGGGATCCCTGCAGCCTGCAGCAGGGCCCCGGAGATCCAGGCCAACAGATTCGCGTGGCCTGCCCTGCGGGACAGAAGGCGTGGCGCCTCAGTGAAGCCATTAATTGGCAAGCAGGGAGGTTAGGGAAGGCCATTAGGTGGAATCCCACCAGCCAAGCCCACACGGACTCTTGGGCCGAGCACGGGTTCTCAGAAGGGGAAGGAAGCGGTACAGTCCCATCCCCCACAGCGGACACTCCGCCGAGGCAGTCAGCGGCCACCATCCGGGAAAGCTGAAGGATACACCGCCACTCTCCTTCAGAGTGCGACATCAAAACAGGTCGGTGTCATTCAGCTCACCGCTCAGACAGCGGGAATTCGCATACAATCTCTCCTAGGCTTGCCGGGAGACGGAGTATCAAGCTGAGCCTCCATACAGACTAGGGGGAAACCAGAGTCACCTGACCTCCAACCCCTCCTCCCAGTAGCAGCCAAAAGGAAACCTGGCTAGCCAGCGCTGGGGGAGGGGCAAGCAGAAAAAATCAAAGTGATAGAGTGCCAGGGATCCCAGCAGCCTGCAGCAGGGCCCCGGAGATCCAGGCCAACGGATACGCGTGGCCTGCCCTGCGGCTACAGAAGGCGTGGCGCCTCAGTGAAGCCATTAATTGGCAAGCAGGGAGGTTAGGGAAGGCCATTAGGTGGAATCCCACCAGCCAAGCCCACACGGACCCTTGGGCCGAGCACGGGTTCTCAGAAGGGGAAGGAAGCGGTACAGTCCCATCCCCCACAGCGGACACTCCGCCGAGGCAGTCAGCGGCCACCATCCAGGAAAGCTGAAGGATACACCGCCACTCTCCTTCAGAGTGCGACATCAAAACAGGTCGGTGTCATTCAGCTCACCCCCCAGACAGCGGGAATTCGCATAAAATCTCTCCTAGGCTTGCCGGGAGAGGGAGTATCAAGCTGAGCCTCCATACAGACTAGGGGGAAACCAGAGTCACCTGACCTCCAACCCCTCCTCCCAGTAGCAGCCAAAAGGAAACCTGGCTAGCCAGCGCTGGGGGAGGGGCAAGCAGAAAAAATCAAAGTGATAGAGTGCCCGAGATCCCAGCAGCCTGCAGCAGGGCCCCGGAAATCCAGGCCAACTGATTTGCGTGGCCTGCCCTGCAGCGACAGAAGGCGTGGCGCCTCAGTGAAGCCATTAATTGGCAAGCAGGGAGGTTAGGGAAGGCCATTAGGTGGAATCCCACCAGCCAAGCCCACACGGACCCTTGGGCCGAGCACGGGTTCTCAGAAGGGGAAGGAAGCGGTACAGTCCCATCCCCCACAGCGGACACTCCGCCGAGGCAGTCAGCCGCCACCATCCGGGAAAGCTGAAGGATACACCGCCACTCTCCTTCAGAGTGCGACATCAAAACAGTTCGGTGTCATTCAGCTCACCCCCCAGAGAGCGGGAATTCGCATAAAATCTCTCCTAGGCTTGCCAGGAGAGGGAGTATCAAGCTGAGCCTCCATACAGACTAGGGGGAAAGCAGAGTCACCTGACCTCCAACCCCTCCTCCCAGTAGCAGCCAAAAGGAAACCTGGCTAGCCAGCGCTGGGGGAGGGGCAAGCAGAAAAAATCAAAGTGATAGAGTGCCAGGGATCCCAGCAGCCTGCAGCAGGGCCCCGGAGTTCCAGGCCAACGGATTCGCATGGCCTGCCCTGTGGCGACAGAAGGCGTGGCGCCTCAGTGAAGCCATTAATTGGCAAGCAGGGAGGTTAGGGAAGGCCATTAGGTGGAATCCCACCAGCCAAGCCCACACGGACCCTTGGGCCGAGCACGGGTTCTCAGAAGGGGAAGGAAGCGGTACAGTCCCATCCCCCACAGCGGACACTCCGCAGAGGCAGTCAGCCGCCACCATCCGGGAAAGCTGAAGGATACACCGCCACTCTCCTTCAGAGTGCGACATCAAAACAGGTCGGTGTCATTCAGCTCACCCCCCAGACAGCGGGAATTCGCATAAAATCTCTCCTAGGCTTGCCAGGAGAGGGAGTATCAAGCTGAGCCTCCATACAGACTAGGGGGAAAGCAGAGTCACCTGACCTCCAACCCCTCCTCCCAGTAGCAGCCAAAAGGAAACCTGGCTAGCCAGCGCTGGGGGAGGGGCAAGCAGAAAAAATCAAAGTGATAGAGTGCCAGGGATCCCAGCAGCCTGCAGCAGGGCCCCGGAGTTCCAGGCCAACGGATTCGCGTGGCCTGCCCTGTGGCGACAGAAGGCGTGGCGCCTCAGTGAAGCCATTAATTGGCAAGCAGGGAGGTTAGGGAAGGCCATTAGGTGGAATCCCACCAGCCAAGCACACACGGACCCTTGGGCCGAGCACGGGATCTCAGAAGGGGAAGGAAGCGGTACAGTTCCATCCCCCACAGCGGACACTCCACCGAGGCAGTCAGCGGCCACCATCCGGGAAAGCTGAAGGATACACCGCCACTCTCCTTCAAAGTGCAACATCAAAACAGCGGACACTCCATCCAGGCAGTCAGCGGCCACCATCCGGGAAAGCTGAAGAATACACCACCACTCTCCAACAGCTTGCAACATCAAAACAGCCAGCAGCAGGACCCCGGAGATCCAGGCCAACTGATTCGCGCGGCCTGCCCCGCAGCTACAAAAGGCGTGGCGCCTCAGAGAAGCCATTAATTAGCAAGCAGGGAGGTTAGGGACTGCCATTAGGTGGAATCCCGCCAGCCAAGCCCACCGCCCACGCCCGGAACAGGCCCAGCGACCTGCCAGCATTGTAGTCACGACACCCCAATTGGAATAGGGACAGAGCAGAGCCGCCTTCCACTCCCGGAACAGGCCCAGAGAGCCGCCAGCGTGGTAGACACGTCACCCCAATTGGAGTAGGGGCACAGCCGCCGCCAGCACCTGCAAGGGAGACTTTTCAAGTATACAAGAGCAACATAAATAAATAGGGGGTAAATTTCAAAACACAACAGTTGCACCAAGCAGAAACAAACGCGAGCAGTATGAAAAGACAAGGAAAGAAAGGACCACAAGCAATGCAGGTCAACTCAACTTTAGAAGAGGTAATAGCTGCAACAGATGGAATATCAGATAAAGAGTTCAGGATATATATGCTTCATATGATCTGGAGTCTCAAGGAAGACATGAGACAGCAAAATCAGACAACGAAAGATCACATTGACAAACAAATCCAGGAAGTAAAAGATCAATTTCACAGGGAGATAGAGGTAATAAAAAACAAACAAATTGAAATTCTAGAAATGCAGGAAACAATAAACCAACTTAAAAACTCAATTGAGAATACTACCAGCAGAGTAGATCACTTAGAAGAGAGAACATCAGACAATGAAGACAAAGTATTTCACCTGGAAAAGAACATAGACAGCTCAGCAAGTCTGCTAAGAAACCATGAGCAGAACATCCAAGAATTATGGGACAATATCAAAAGACCAAATTTAAGAGTCATTGGGATACAGGAAGGCACAGAGCTCCATTCCAAAGGAATAAACAGTCTATTCAGTGAAAGAATACGAGAAAACTTCCCAGAATTGAAGATTGAGACAGAATCCCAAATCCTAGAAGCCTACAGGATGCCGAATGTGCAAAATCATAAGAGATCCACACCTAGACACATTATAATGAAGATGTCCAACATACAGAATAAGGAGAGAATTTTAAAAGCTGCAAGAGAAACAAAGCAGATTACATTTAGGGGTAAACCAATCAGGATAACAGCTGATCTCTCAACACAGACTCTGAAAGCTAGAAGATCCTGGAATAACATATTTCAAACACTGAAAGACAATGGGCTCCAACCAAGAATCGTGTATCCGGCAAAATTAAGCTTCAGGTTAGAAGATGAAATTAAAACCTTCCACAATAAACAAAAGTTAAAAGAATTCGCAGCTAGAAAACCATCTCTTCAAAAAATCCTTGGCAAAACATTACAGGAAGAGGAAATGGAAAATAACATTGAAAACCAACAATGGGAGGTAGGACAGTAAAGGGGGGAAAGTAGTCAAAGAGGATAACAAATCAGGTTTAGTAACATCAATAAACAAATATGGATAGAAGAACAAACCATATCTCAATAATAACCCTAAATGTTAATGGCTTAAACTCACCAATTAAGAGACACAGGCTAGTAGAATGGATCAAAAAACAAGACCCAACAATATGCTGTCTACAGGAGACGCATTTGATAGGAAAAGATATACATAGACTAAAGGTGAAAGGTTGGGAAAAATCATATCACTCATATGGACCGCGGAAACAAGCAGGAGTGTCCATACTCATATCTAATAAAATAGATTTCAAGCCAAAGCTAATCAAAAGGGATATAGAAGGACACTTCATACTGCTCAAGGGAACCATACACCAACAAGACATAACAATCATAAATATATATGCCCCAAATAATGGTGCAGCTGTATTCATCAAGCAAACTCTTCTCAAGTTCAAGAGTCTAATAGACCAACATACAATAATCATGGGAGACTTCAACACACCTCTCTCACCACTGGACAGATCTTCCAAACAAAAGTTAAATAAGGAAACTATAGAACTCAATAACACAATTAACAACCTAGACTTAATTGACATATATAGACTATACCACCCAACATCAAGTAGCTACACTTTTTTCTCAGCAGCACATGGAACCTTCTCAAAAATAGACCATATACTATGTCACAGGGCAACTCTTAGACAATACAAAGGGGTAGAGATAATACCATGCATCTTATCTGATCATAATGGAATGAAACTGAAAATCAATGATAAAAGAAGAAAGGAAAAAGCAAGCATCACCTGGAGAATGAACAATAGGTTGCTGAGTGATCAATGGGTTTTAGAAGACATCAAGGAGGAAATTAAAAAATTCCTAGAGTTAAATGAAAACACAGACACAACATATCGGAATCTATGGGACACATTGAAAGCAGTTCTAAGAGGAAAATTCATTGCTTGGAGTTCATTCCTCAAAAAAAGAAAAAACCAACAAATAAATGATCTCATACTTCATCTCAAAATCCTAGAAAAAGAAGAGCAAAACAACAGCAAAAGAAGTAGAAGGCAAGAAATAATTAAAATCAGAGCTGAAATTAATGAAATTGAAACAAAAGAAACAATTGAAAAAATTGACAAAACTAAAAGCTGGTTCTTTGAAAAAATAAATAAAATTGACAGACCCTTAGCCATGCTAACGAAGAGAAGAAGAGAGAGAACCCAAATTACTAGCATACGGGATGAAAAAGGCAATATCACAACAGACACTTCAGAAATACAGAAGATAATCAGAAATTACTTTGAATCCTTATACTCCAATAAAATAGAAGATAGTGAAGGCATTGATAAATTCCTTGAGTCCTATGATCTGCCCAGATTGAGCCAGGAGGATATAGACAACCTAAACAGACCAATAACAATAGAGGAAATAGAAGAAACCATCAAAAGACTACCAACTAAGAAAAGCCCAGGACCGGATGGGTATACAGCAGAGTTTTACAAAACCTTTAAAGAGGAACTAACACCAATACTTTTCAAGCTATTTCAGGAAATAGAAAAAGAGGGAGAACTTCCAAATTCATTCTACGAGGCCATCATCACCCTGATTCCGAAACCAGACAAAGACACATCAAAGAAGGAAAACTACAGACCAATATCTCTAATGAACCTTGACGCAAAAATCCTCAATAAAATTCTGGCGAATCGGATTCAAATACATATCAAAAAAATTATACATCATGAACAAGTAGGATTCATTCCTGGGATGCAAGGCTGGTTTAATATACGGAAATCAATAAATGTTATTCACCACATCAATAGACTTAAAAATAAGAACCATATGATCATCTCAATAGATGCAGAAAAAGCATTCGACAAAGTACAGCATCCCTTTATGTTCAAAACGCTAGAAAAATTAGGGATAACAGGATCATACCTCAACATTGTAAAAGCAATCTATGATAAGCCACAGGCCAGCATCATTCTGAAAGGAGAAAAATTGAAGGCATTCCCTCTAAGATCTGGTACAAGACAGGGATGCCCTCTCTCACCACTTCTGTTCAACATAGTCCTAGAAACACTGGCCAGAGCAATTAGACAGTCAAAAGAAATTAAAGGCATAAAAATAGGAAAAGAAGAACTTAAATTATCACTATTTGCAGATGATATGATTCTATACCTAGCAGACCCAAAAGGGTCTACAAAGAAGCTATTAGAGCTAATAAATGAATTCAGCAAAGTGGCAGGATATAAGATCAACACGCATAAATCAAAGGCATTCCTGTATATCAGCGACAAATCCTCTGAAACGGAAATGAGGACAACTACTCCATTCACAATATCCCCCAAAAAAATAAAATACTTGGGAATCAACCTAACAAAAGAGGTGAAAGATTTATACAATGAAAATTACAGAACCCTAAAGAAAGACATAGAAGAAGACCTTAGAAGATGGAAAAACATACCCTGCTCATGGATAGGCAGAACTAACATCATCAAAATGGCGATATTACCAAAAGTTCTCTATAAGTTCAATGCAATGCCAATCAAAATCCCAACAGCATATCTTGTAGAAATAGATAAAAGAATCATGAAATTCATATGGAATAATAAAAGACCCAGAATAGCAAAAACAATACTAAGCAGGAAGTGTGAATCAGGTGGTATAGCGATACCAGACTTCAAACTATACTACAGAGCAATAGTAACAAAAACAGCATGGTACTGGTACCAAAACAGGCGGGTGGACCAATGGTACAGAATAGAGGACACAGTAACCAATCCACAAAACTACAACTATCTTATTTTTGATAAAGGGGCTAAAAGCATGCAATGGAGGAAGGATAGCATCTTCAACAAATGGTGCTGGGAAAACTGGAAATCCATTTGCACCAAAATGAATCTGAATCCCTATCTCTCGCCGTGCACAAAAGTTAACTCAAAATGGATCAAGGAGCTTGATATTAAATCAGAGACACGGCATCTGATAGAAGAAAAAGTTGGTTATGATCTACACGCTGTGGGATCGGGCTCCAAATTCCTCAATAGGACACCCATAGCACTAGAGTTAACAAATAGAATCAACAAATGGGACTTACTCAAACTAAAAAGTTTTTTCTCAGCAAAAGAAACAATAAGAGAGATAAATAGGGAGCCTACATCCTGGGAAGAAATCTTTACTCCACACACTTCAGATAGAGCCCTAATAACCAGAATATACAAAGAACTCAAAAAATTAGACAATAAGATAACAAATAACCCAATCAATAAATGGGCCAAGGACCTGAACAGACACTTCTCAGAGGAGGACATACAATCAATCAACAAGTACATGAAAAAATGCTCACCATCGCTAGCAGTCAGAGAAATGCAAATCAAAACTACCCTAAGATACCATCTCACTCCAGTAAGACTGGCAGCCATTAGGAAGTCAAACAACAATAAGTGCTGGAGAGGATGCGGGGAAAAGGGCACTCTTGTTCATTGCTGGTGGGACTGCAAATTGGTGCAGCCAATTTGGAAAGCAGTATGGAGATTTCTCGGAAAGCTGGGAATGGAACCACCATTTGACCCAGCTATTCCCCTTCTCGGTCTATTCCCTAAAGCCCTAACAAGAGCATGCTACAGGGACACTGCTACATCGATGTTCATAGCAGCTCAATTCACGATAGCAAGACTGTGGAACCAGCCTAGATGCCCTTCAATAGATGAATGGATAAAAAAAATGTGGCATTTATACACTATGGAGTATTACTCTGCATTAAAAAATGACAAAATTATAGAATTTGGAGGGTAATGGATGGCATTAGAGCAGATTATGCTAAGTGAAGCTAGTCAATCTTTAAAAAACAAATACCAAATGACTCCTTTGATATAAGGGGTGTAAACAAGGACAGGGTAGGGACGAAGAGCTTGAGAAGAATATTTACAGTAAACAGGGATGAGAGGTGGGAGGGAAAGGGAGTGAGAAGGGAAATCGCATGGAAATGGAAGGCGATCCTCAGGGTTATACAAAATGTCATATAAGAGGTAAGGAGGGGTAAGTCAAGAGAATACAAATGGAAGACATGATTTACAGTAGAAGGGGTAGAGAAAGAAAAGGGGAGGGGAGGGGAGGGGAGGGGAGGGGGGATAGTAGACAATAGGACGGACAGCAGAATACATCAGACACTAGAAAGGCAATATGTCAATCAATGGAAGGGTAACTGATGTGATACAGCAATTTGTATACGGGGTAAAAGCGGGAGTTCATAATCCACTTGAATCAAACCATGTAATATGATGTATTAAGAACTATGTAATGTTATGAACGACCAATAAAAAAAATAAAATGTAACATGATGAAGAAGGGGAAAAAGCATACTCCATAATAAGGTTTACAGTCCAACTTCAAAAAAAAAAAAAGAACGAAATTTGGTGAGCCAAGTGGGAACGGTATAATAGTCATCACCTGCAAGTATCATCAAGATTGGGTGAAAAAATGTTTTTTGAGATTTGAGGAAACTCGTAGTTTTTTGGAAGTTTGGCAACTCCTTTTCAATGAAAGTGATAAACATTTCTTCACCAAATGTTGATGATACTTTCATTTAATGATCAGTACACGAATCCCATTTGGCTCACCAAATTTCGTTCTTCTAGGTTAAACCGTTACTGCAAAGGAACGGTTTAACCTAAAAGAACGAAATTTGGTGAGCCAAGTGGGATTGGTGTACTGGTCCTTACCTGCAAGTATCATCAAAATTGGGTAAAAAAATATTTGCTGAGATTTCAGGAAACTCGTAGTTTTTTGAGCTTGGCAACCCCTTTGAATGAAACTTATTGTCGTCAGTCTCTGCTTTGGGCTACTTCAATAGGACACAAACCATAGCGATAGAACTTGGAACTACATTATTGTGCCAAGTTTCAAAGAGCTTGCACAAACCGTGTTTGATTTAGAGTTCCAACTACATGTGTCCATATAGGAGAAAACAGAGTGAAACCTAAAAATGAAAACGGTTACTTCAAAGGAACGGTTAAACCTAGAAGAACGAAATTTTGTGAGCCATGTAGGATTGGTGTACTGATCATTAAATGTAAGTATCATTAAGATTGGGTGAAAAAATGTTTGCTGAGATTTCCAGAAACGCGTAGTTTTTTGGAAGCTTGGCAACCCCTTTCAATTGAAGTGATTCTTGTCAGTCTCTGCTTGGGGCTACTTCAATAGGACACAAACCATAGTGATACAACATGGAACTACATTATTGTGCCAAGTTTTAAAGAGCTAGCACAATCCGTGTTTGATATAGAGTTCCAAACACATGTATCCATATAGGAGAAAAATGAATGAAACCTAAACATGAAAACGGTTACTGCAAAGGAACGGTTTAACCTAGAAGAACGAAATTTGGTGAGCCAAGTGGGATTGGTGTACTATTCATTAACTGCAAGTACCATCAAGATTGGGTGAAAAAATGTTTGCTGAGATTTCAGGAATCTCGTAGTTTTTTGGAAGCTTGGCAACCCCTTTTAATGAAAGTGATTCTCGTCAGTCTCTGCTTTGGGCTACTTCAATAGGACACAAACCATAGGGATAGAACATGGAACTACATTATTGTGCCAAGTTTCAAAGAGCTAGCACAATCCGTGTTTGATATAGAGTTCCAAACACATGTATCCATATAGGAGAAAAATGAATGAAACCTAAACATGAAAACGGTTACTGCAAAGGAACGGTTTAACCTAGAAGAACGAAATTTGGTGAGCCAAGTGGGATTGGTGTACTGATCATTAACTGCAAGTACCATCAAGATTGGGTGAAAAAATCTTTGCTGAGATTTCAGAAAACTCGTAGTTTTTTGGAAGCTTGGCAACCCCTTTCAATGAAAGTGATTTTCGCCAGTCTCTGCTTGGCGCTACTTCAATAGCACACCAACCACAGCGATAGAACTTGGTACTACATTATTGTGCCAAGTTTCAAAGAGGTAGCACAAACCGTGTTTGATTTAGAGTTCCAAATACATGTATCCATATAGGAGAAAACAGACTGAAACCTAAACATGAAAAGTGTTACTGCAAAGGAACGGTTTAACCTAGAAGAACGAAATTTGGTGAGCCAAGTGGGATTGGTGTACAGATCATTACCTGCAAGTATCGTCAAGATTGGGTGAAATATGTTTGCTGAGAATTCAGGAAACTCGTAGTTTTTTGGAAGCTTGGCCACCCCTTTCAATGTAAGTGATTCTCGTCAGTCTCTTCTTGGGGCTACTTCAATAGGACAAAAACCACTGCGATAGAACTTGGAACTACATTATTGTCCCAAGTTTCAAAGAGGTAGCACAAACCGTGTTTGATATAGAGTTCCATCTACATGTATCCATATAGGAGAAAACAGAGTGAAAACTAAACATGAAAACGGTTACTGCAAAGGAACGGTTTAACCTAGAAGAACGAAATTTAGTGAGACAAGTAGGTTGGTGTACTGGTCATTACCTGCAAGTATCTAAAGATTGGGTGAAAAAGTATTTGCTGAGATTTCAGGAAACTTGTAGTTTTTTGGAAGCTTGGCAACCCCTTGAAATGAAAGTGATTCTCGTCAGTCTCTGCTTGTGGCTACTTCAATAGCACACAACCCATACCGATAGAACTTGTAACTACATTATTGTGCCAAGTTTCAAAGAGCTAGCACAAACCGTGTTTGATATAGAGTTCCAACTACATGTATCCATATAGGAATAAACAGAGTGAAATCTAGACATTAAAACGGTTACTGCAAAGGAACGGTTTAACCTAGAAGAACGAAATTTGGTGAGCCAACTGGGGTTGGTCTACTGATCATTACCTGCATGTATCATCAAGATTGGGTGAAAAAATGTTTGCTGAGATTTCAGGAAACTCTTAGTTTTTTGGAAGATTGGCAACCCCTTTCAATGAAAGTGATTCTCGTCAGTCTCTGCTTGGGGCTACTTCAATAGGACACAAACCATAGCGATAGAACTTGGAACTACATTATTGTGCCAAGTTTCAAAGAGCTAGCACAAACCGTGTTTGATTTAGAATTCCAACTACATGTATCCATATAGGAGAAAACAGAGTGAAACCTAAACATGAAAACGGTTACTGCAAAGGAACGGTTTAACCTAGAAGATCGAAATTTGGTGAGCCAAGTGGGACTGGTGTACTGATCATTACCTGCAAGTATCATCAAGATTGGGTGAAAAAATGTTTGCTGAGATTTCATGGAACTAGTAGTTTTTTGGAACCTTGGCAACCCCTTTCAATAAAAGTGATTCTCGTCAGTCTCTGCTTGGGGCTACTTCCATAGGACAAAACCATAGCGATAGAACTTGGAACTACATTATTGTGATAAGTTTCAAAGAGCTAGCACAAACCGTGTTTGATTTAGAGTTCCAACTACATGTATCCATATAGGAGAAAACAGAGTGAAACCTAAACATGAAAACGGTTACTGCAAAGGAACGGTTTAACCTAGAAGAACGAAATTTGGTGAGCCAAGTGGGACTGGAGTACTGATCATTACCTGAAAGTATCATCAAGATTGGGTGAAAAAATATTTGCTGAGATTTCAGGAAACTCGTAGTTTTTTGGAAGCTTGGCAACCCCTTCCAATGAATGTGATTCTCATAAGTCTCTGCTTGGGGCTATTTCCATAGGACACAAACCATAGCGATAGAACTTGGAACTACATTATTGTGCCAAGTTTCAAAGAGCTAGCACAAACCGTGTTTGATTTAGAGTTCCAACTACATGTATCCATATAGGAGAAAACAGAGTGAAACCTAAACATGAAAACGGTTACTGCAAAGGAACGGTTTAACCTAGAAGATCAAAATTTGGTGACCCAAGTGGGACTGGTGTACTGATCATTACCTGCAAGTATCATCAAGATTGGGTGAAAAAATATTTGCTGAGATTTCAGGAAACTCGTAGTTTTTTGGAAGCTTGGCAACCCCTTCCAATGAATGTGATTCTCGTCAGTCTCTGCTTGGGGCTACTTCAATAGGACACAAACCATAGTGATAGAACTTGGAACTACATTATTGTGCCAAGTTTCAAAGAGCTAGCACAAACCGTGTTTGATTTAGAGTTCCAACTACATGTATCCATATAGGAGAAAACAGAGTGAAACCTAAACATGAAAACGGTTACTGCAAAGGAACGGTTAAACCTAGAAGAACGAAATTTGGTGAGCCAAGTGGGATTGGTGTACTGATCATTAACTGCAAGTACCATCAAGATTGGGTGAAAAAATCTTTGCTGAGATTTCAGAAAACTCGTAGTTTTTTGGAAGCTTGGCAACCCCTTTCAATGAAAGTGATTTTCGCCAGTCTCTGCTTGGCGCTACTTCAATAGCACACCAACCACAGCGATAGAACTTGGTACTACATTATTGTGCCAAGTTTCAAAGAGGTAGCACAAACCGTGTTTGATTTAGAGTTCCAAATACATGTATCCATATAGGAGAAAACAGACTGAAACCTAAACATGAAAAGTGTTACTGCAAAGGAACGGTTTAACCTAGAAGAACGAAATTTGGTGAGCCAAGTGGGATTGGTGTACAGATCATTACCTGCAAGTATCGTCAAGATTGGGTGAAATATGTTTGCTGAGAATTCAGGAAACTCGTAGTTTTTTGGAAGCTTGGCCACCCCTTTCAATGTAAGTGATTCTCGTCAGTCTCTTCTTGGGGCTACTTCAATAGGACAAAAACCATTGCGATAGAACTTGGAACTACATTATTGTCCCAAGTTTCAAAGAGGTAGCACAAACCGTGTTTGATATAGAGTTCCATCTACATGTATCCATATAGGAGAAAACAGAGTGAAAACTAAACATGAAAACGGTTACTGCAAAGGAACGGTTTAACCTAGAAGAACGAAATTTAGTGAGACAAGTAGGTTGGTGTACTGGTCATTACCTGCAAGTATCTAAAGATTGGGTGAAAAAGTATTTGCTGAGATTTCAGGAAACTTGTAGTTTTTTGGAAGCTTGGCAACCCCTTGAAATGAAAGTGATTCTCGTCAGTCTCTGCTTGTGGCTACTTCAATAGCACACAACCCATACCGATAGAACTTGTAACTACATTATTGTGCCAAGTTTCAAAGAGCTAGCACAAACCGTGTTTGATATAGAGTTCCAACTACATGTATCCATATAGGAATAAACAGAGTGAAATCTAGACATTAAAACGGTTACTGCAAAGGAACGGTTTAACCTAGAAGAACGAAATTTGGTGAGCCAACTGGGGTTGGTCTACTGATCATTACCTGCATGTATCATCAAGATTGGGTGAAAAAATGTTTGCTGAGATTTCAGGAAACTCTTAGTTTTTTGGAAGCTTGGCAACCCCTTTCAATGAAAGTGATTCTCGTCAGTCTCTGCTTGGGGCTACTTCAATAGGACACAAACCATAGCGATAGAACTTGGAACTACATTATTGTGCCAAGTTTCAAAGAGCTAGCACAAACCGTGTTTGATTTAGAATTCCAACTACATGTATCCATATAGGAGAAAACAGAGTGAAACCTAAACATGAAAACGGTTACTGCAAAGGAACGGTTTAACCGAGAAGATCGAAATTTGGTGAGCCAAGTGGGACTGGTGTACTGATCATTACCTGCAAGTATCATCAAGATTGGGTGAAAAAATGTTTGCTGAGATTTCATGGAACTAGTAGTTTTTTGGAAGCTTGGCAACCCCTTTCAATAAAAGTGATTCTCGTCAGTCTCTGCTTGGGGCTACTTCCATAGGACAAAACCATAGTGATAGAACTTGGAGCTACATTATTGTGCCAAGTTTCAAAGAGCTAGCACAAACCGTGTTTGATTTAGAGTTCCAACTACATGTATCCATATAGGAGAAAACAGAGTGAAACCTAAACATGAAAACGGTTACTGCAAAGGAACGGTTTAACCTAGAAGAACGAAATTTGGTGAGCCAAGTGGGACTGGAGTACTGATCATTACCTGAAAGTATCATCAAGATTGGGTGAAAAAATATTTGCTGAGATTTCAGGAAACTCGTAGTTTTTTGAAAGCTTGGCAACCCCTTCCAATGAATGTGATTCTCATAAGTCTCTGCTTGGGGCTATTTCCATAGGACACAAACCATAGCGATAGAACTTGGAACTACATTATTGTGCCAAGTTTCAAAGAGCTAGCACAAACCGTGTTTGATTTAGAGTTCCAACTACATGTATCCATATAGGAGAAAACAGAGTGAAACCTAAACATGAAAACGGTTACTGCAAAGGAACGGTTTAACCTAGAAGATCAAAATTTGGTGACCCAAGTGGGACTGGTGTACTGATCATTACCTGCAAGTATCATCAAGATTGGGTGAAAAAATGTTTGCTGAGATTTCAGGAAACTCGTAGTTTTTTGGAAGCTTGGCAACCCCTTCCAATGAATGTGATTCTCGTCAGTCTCTGCTTGTGGCTACTTCAATAGGACACAAACCATAGCGATAGAACTTGGAACTACATTATTGTGGCAAGTTTCAAAGAGCTAGCACAAACCGTGTTTGATTTAGAATTCCAACTACATGTATCCATATAGGAGAAAACAGAGTGAAACCTAAACATGAAAACGGTTACTGCAAAGGAACGGATTAACCTAGAAGATCGAAATTTGGTGAGCCAAGTGGGACTGGTGTACTGATCATTACCTGCAAGTATCATCAAGATTGGGTGAAAAAATGTTTGCTGAGATTTCATGGAACTAGTGGTTTTTTGGAAGCTTGGCAACCCCTTTCAATAAAAGTGATTCTCGTCAGTCTCTGCTTGGGGCTACTTCCATAGGACACAAACCATAGCGATAGAACTTGGAACTACATTATTGTGATAAGTTTCAAAGAGCTAGCACAAACCGTGTTTGATTTAGAGTTCCAACTACATGTATCCATATAGGAGAAAACAGAGTGAAACCTAAACATGAAAACGGTTACTGCAAAGGAACGGTTTAACCTAGAAGAACGAAATTTGGTGAGCCAAGTGGGACTGGAGTACTGATCATTACCTGAAAGTATCATCAAGATTGGGTGAAAAAATATTTGCTGAGATTTCAGGAAACTCGTAGTTTTTTGGAAGCTTGGCAACCCCTTCCAATGAATGTGATTCTCATAAGTCTCTGCTTGGGGCTATTTCCATAGGACACAAACCATAGCGATAGAACTTGGAACTACATTATTGTGCCAAGTTTCAAAGAGCTAGCACAAACCGTGTTTGATTTAGAGTTCCAACTACATGTATCCATATAGGAGAAAACAGAGTGAAACCTAAACATGAAAACGGTTACTGCAAAGGAACGGTTTAACCTAGAAGATCAAAATTTGGTGACCCAAGTGGGACTGGTGTACTGATCATTACCTGCAAGTATCATCAAGATTGGGTGAAAAAATATTTGCTGAGATTTCAGGAAACTCGTAGTTTTTTGGAAGCTTGGCAACCCCTTCCAATGAATGTGATTCTCGTCAGTCTCTGCTTGGGGCTACTTCAATAGGACACAAACCATAGTGATAGAACTTGGAACTACATTATTGTGCCAAGTTTCAAAGAGCTAGCACAAACCGTGTTTGATTTAGAGTTCCAACTACATGTATCCATATAGGAGAAAACAGAGTGAAACCTAAACATGAAAACGGTTACTGCAAAGGAACGGTTAAACCTAGAAGAACGAAATTTGGTGAGCCAAGTGGGATTGGTGTACTGATCATTAACTGCAAGTACCATCAAGATTGGGTGAAAAAATCTTTGCTGAGATTTCAGAAAACTCGTAGTTTTTTGGAAGCTTGGCAACCCCTTTCAATGAAAGTGATTTTCGCCAGTCTCTGCTTGGCGCTACTTCAATAGCACACCAACCACAGCGATAGAACTTGGTACTACATTATTGTGCCAAGTTTCAAAGAGGTAGCACAAACCGTGTTTGATTTAGAGTTCCAAATACATGTATCCATATAGGAGAAAACAGACTGAAACCTAAACATGAAAAGTGTTACTGCAAAGGAACGGTTTAACCTAGAAGAAACGAAATTTGGTGAGCCAAGTGGGATTGGTGTACAGATCATTACCTGCAAGTATCGTCAAGATTGGGTGAAATATGTTTGCTG